>NC_056737.1:1415460315-1415592313 GCF_019279795.1 Protopterus annectens | reverse complement strand
AGACAATGTTGGAACTTCCAGTCTCAAAAATTCAAACTCATGTGAGTGATGCAACCATATACCAAACTGGAGGCTAGGCTCTGTCTACTCAATACCGCCATAACCAGTCAGGTGGCCAAGGAGACCACACACTACACTTCCAGTCTCACATAGACCTACCACAACAGCGGACCTAACACATGATCACACATAAACATACTTGTAGGCTCGGACCACAGCTATGCCTATGCAGCAGAGACCTCCTAAGCAGACATCCATGCAACCACTACCACGGAAACGAACATGTGCAACACATATCACACAAAGCCAATGTGCTGAACACTCACAGCCATTAACAGTAAACAACACACCTCATACACCTGTACTAGGTGCCTCTATCATCAGGCACACTAACATCACGTTCACCAGGCTTAGTGAGGTGAGGGTCATGGTGTGCAGCCTGTCGGCGACTATGACCTGCCACATAACACAAACACTCAGGTAACCCCAAGGCAAGTACAGGTATGACTCAGTCACTGTCCATGCTGGTGTGAAATGCCTGACACATTCCTCCCTGGACTACATGACATGAGACAGTACAGAGCTCTCTGAGCACGTAGCCCAAGACAGTTTGACCCTGACCTTGAGTGGCATCCTACCCTCACCTAGAACCATGCCACAATATCAAGGCACGATGATCCCTTCCAACAATTGACTGACATACTGGTGTCATTCACAGGTGTGCCAATGCCTGCCATCTTGGGGTGGTATGCTTTGCTAGGGACAGCTTGCACCTGTCACCCCTGTCCCATTGGAATTTGGCGGAGACTCTTGCTACACCCATAGTGCCTGTATTAGGCAAGGCTCATAAGGCAAACCCACATCCATTTGTATCACAAAGGATGAGGAAGTGAGAGTGATGCTACTCAACACCAGAAGTCTAGACCTAAGGATGCACATACTCAAAACCCTACTTGACATGCTGGACATCGATATCTGTGCAGTAACATGAACCTGTTTCAGGTTTCACAGGAGCACACCAGTACTACCAGGTTATAGCTGTTACCATTCTTGTCGGCCACAACACTTGAATAAAGGAGGGGGAGTATCAGTATTCAATGCAGATTCCCACGCCAACACATTGGTGGCACAGTACAACATAGGTGTTAGGCCATTGAGTACAGAAGACGTAGTTGGGGACCTGGGGTAGAAACATGGTAGCGGTCTGTCATTTGTCAACCACATGGCCAATGTGGATTGAAAGACATGTTATATAGCCCAGCTAATCATGAGGGATTCACATGTATGGCAGGGGAGGTCATTGTGCCTCTTTACTCATCCATCATCAAGTCTATAATTGCGTACAATGCACCTTTTGGGATGTACCTAACCAGACACCCACAGCAACTGGTACAGGACAACAGTACCTCATCAAGGGGATGCAATGGCTCACACAGATGTCATATGCTTCCCAGGTAAAGTAAATCCCGCTGGACTCAATGGCTTATTGCTGGTTCAGAGGCAATCTGTGCATGCCATATACAGCCATGTCCTACCCAGCAGTAATGAACATGCTGCACCTCAGGCAATCAGAGTCCCATACAGCCACGTGCTCAGGAGAGCTGGACCTCAGCACTGACATCCATGGACATGCTAGAGGGGCATATTCCTGACTGAGAGGCTCCCTTCACTCTGTAATGAGCTGACACTACAGGTTAGGCAGAGTCCCTCATTGACTCTCTTCCATAGGAATCTGGATGACTGGATGTAGATCATAGTTGTACCCCAGGTATCACTTCTATGTCACTGTTAGACAGAGGCACAGTATACTAACATCGGACAAGGGCATAGCAGCATAACTTGTAATTGGGTGGTGAAAGACAAACACATACTACTAGGCTCACCAATGCCCTAGGGCAAATAGCCTAGTATGAACCTATGAACATGTGTGTACTGCTATAGTACTTCTGCCATATGTTGCATGTGTGTGTGTTGTGGGGATGCACAGGTAATGGCCGGATACTTCTGCACAGGCGACACGCCTGACACATTCTGGGTGTTCATCCCTACATACTGGATGTGTGTTGCCATCCAACCCAACCCTGTGATGTGCACACATTACTCAGCCTGGATTTACATATCCGAACAACACCACAAGCACAGTACACTACCTTGCTATGTATGCATTTAATTACACAGTTATTCAGTAGTTATGACAGTGATGCTATCCATGCAGCCCATTGGGCCAGTGGTAGCCACAACACACACCGCCAGCACCTTTGCATATGCTTACCACAGACATCCCACATACTGCATGTACTGTGCACACACATATCTAACTCCAGAACAACTGCACACCACTTATTAATCATGTCCAGTGGAGTACAGATACAGGCATATTGTATAAACATAGTAGGAGGCTACTGCAGCACAGGGCAGATTCACATGACAGCAAGGCATCTGTGGTCAGCAGTGTTAAGATGCTTCACATTCACCACATGCACAGATATTGGCAACATTGTTGCAGACAGTTTAGGTGCAGGTACCCCCCCCATTCTCCTACACATGTGGTATTACTTATCCCAAATGACTGTCACCTCCCTATCCTCTCACATGTCCAGGTGAGAGCCACCTTCATCATTGCAGAACACATAGCATCACTGTTACGAAATGGTATCCCTGGATGTGTGCTACATTCACTCCTGGAGGACATAGCACCACATGACAGACTGATATTAATCCCTGGCCATACTACAGGATATGTACCTGAACAGTGCCATACATACACAGTGGTCCCACACCAATGAGGAGGAACCTCTACTGACCCTGGGAACTACTGCATCATATGCACAACTGGCCTTGTGTTCTAAGCTATGGAAGTGTTAAGTATGGGTAACATGTACAGCAATATTACATATGTTTATATTTCAGGACTATGTACACACAACCTATCTCATGCACATACCTATAGATAGTGAACTATGATACATTTGAGGTGTCACAGTAAACAGTATTAACCTGCTACTTTGCATTACCTGTGTTTGTGGCAGCTGTTGGTGTGTCACTGGTGCTGCTTGAAGTTTGCTGCTGCTGCTGCTGCTGCTGGTTTTGCTGCTGGCTGTCTTTATTTCTGTTTTGTTCTCTCTCTGTCTCTCTCTCTCTTTCTCTGTCGGTTTTGTGCAATGAATGTATTGCATGAGTGTAGTGTGGGTACTCATTGCTTTTGTAGGTATCTGCATAGGTCCATGTGATGGCCTCTGCACCAATTGTAAGACAGCATTTGCTAATTGCATGCAGCCAGGTGTGTACTGATTGCATGTCTCACTGTGATTTCAGGACACTGCTATAAAAGGGTATGTGAGATAGGCATTGCCCTTTCAGATTGTAGGGCGTGGACCATGCTGGTATGCTGTTGACAGTGTTCTGTGAGTGTGAAGGTTAGTACATCTCCCATGCTTCATGCTGTGTTGTAGATTCAGGTTGCTGCATTTCTCTTGCCTGTTCCCTGTAGTGAGTGTGTATGCATACTGACACCTACAACTATATGTCATATGTATTGCTATATAAATATATATATATCTGTGTACATATACATACTTTCATATATGTACATTAGCTGACATTATTGGGTACAAGCTAACAATTAACAGGGCTGTTTCTGTTAACCCTACACTAGTATGGGAAAATCCAGTAATTGGGACTATAAAAGTCTGCCTGACATGCTTTAGTTAGTAGTCATACTATATTGCCTTTATCTTCATTCCTACTATTACATGTTCCACTTATTTAGCACTATATTCCTGTATGAGAGTCATGGCTTAGTGGTAGGTCATACAGACTAGTGTTACAATGGTCTTGGGGTAGGGCCTACTAGTATGCTTATATTCTACTTGTGACTTGAGTATAGGGCCTATCAATCAAAGTGCTGGAGGCACCTTTAAGCAGTTAAAGGGTTAGTAGGTCTCACAGGAGCCAGGCTGTGTTGCAGATTCTGGTTGCTGCATTTATCTTCACTGTTTCCTGTAGTGAGTGTGTATGGATACTGACACCTACAACTATATTTCATATGTATTAATATATATTTATATATCTGTATGTGTAGATATACATACCTTCATATATGTACATTACCTTACTTTATTATGTACAAGCTAACAAGTAGCAGGGCTGTTTCTGTTAACACTGAACTAGTATGGGAATCCAGTAATTTGGCCATTGAAACTCTACCTGACATGCTTTGGATAGTACACCTCCTATATTGCCTTTATACTGATTCCTACTATTACATGTTATATTTATTTTAGCACTGTGCTCTTGTAAGGCAAGCATGGGTTAGTGGTAGGTCATACAGACTAATGTTACCAAGGTCCTGGGTTCGAGACTGACAGTGGGAATTTATTTTTCTTTGCAAACTTTCAAACTGAGTACAGGACCTGTCAATCACAGTGCCATAAAGGCACTTTTAAACACTTTAAACCAGGTCTGCGCTCGTTTGCGCGGAGCTCACACATGCGCACTGGCGGTGAGCTCCGCTAACACAAGCGCACACCCGCGCTAATTTCTTTGAAAGAAAAGAAAAAGGGGTGACAGGAAAGTGGTGAAAAGGGGTAACAAAGAGGGTAAGACAGTAGGGAAACAAGCGTGGGATTTGCAGGAGGGATGTAGGTAAGGCCCATAGATGCCCATGTCTTTGGCAGCAACAGCTGTGCATTTCCATGTATTTTGGTGAGACATTGGAAACCTTTCACCCCTGAAAGAGGTGTCAGGATAACATTAATATTTGTTGTAGAGCCAATTGTAATTAACTGTTTCAATGTCAAGCAGACATGTGTGCGACATGGACAGCTATGTATGGGGCGTAATTTTTTTGTGGGTACAGATTGCCCTTTTTTTTTTTTTTTCAGGTGAGAGTGGTATGTCAGGTGAAGGAAGTCGGTATAGCTGGGGAGGTAGGTTGGGTAGGTTAACAGACAAGACAGACAAGACGCATACAGGGGCGGTGTATGACATACGTGGGGGTTACACAATTGACGGGAGGGAGGTTGGGATATCCGAGATGCATGAGCCCACAGATGGCAACAGTGGAACTGATATCCCCACCCATAGGCAATTGCCACTGTTCCTTCACAGCCCAGGACGGGCTGTGCTGGGGCTGTGTAGGCGGGCAACGGCTGGGGCCGTTAGCTGTGCCACACGAGCCTCAAGCTGGCGTGGGGCCCAAGAACGGAGTCTTGGATCTCCCTTCGCACCACAGACCGGACACCTTGGAGGGTGAGTGGATGAACCCTCCGGCCACACTTGCAGAGGGGGACCGCCCCATCCCCTGCAGCACTTCCACCAAGGTGGCACAGGGCCACTGGAGGGGGGTCCGGCCTGGGCACTAGTGCCAGGTGCAGTCGCCAGCTGAGGTGGGAGAGGTGGGTCCGCTGGGACCTGCCTTCCCAAGCGTTCTAGGTTTGTGAGTTGTTATGTTAGTTTGGGTTAGTGGCATTTTATTCCATTCAGATTAGTTGTAACAGCATGCATTGGTATTCCCATCAAACAAACACCCAGATATTAACACCATTGAACAAGGGGCATATCAATTTCACATGCATTATTTGAACAGAAATACACAGTCAAACAACATGCAGGGTTGATTAATGGCAACAGGCCATCAAATTTGCAGGTATGAACAGGGCACATGCACGAACAGACATGCATATATTTTGGAACGGACAAATGTCCATGATTAATGAAATGTTCACATACCATTATTTAGTGGGTATTGTTATATGGAATTATAGGGTTGGGTGGAGATAGAAAGTGATGACACATTCATATGTTACACATTGATTTACATTTGTAATAGGTACACAATTAAGTTGAAGCTGATGTTTCAAAATAATTTTTATTTGACTATCATGCTAGACCTGTTACAAATACATCACTATCCTACTTATTTTGAATTTGATCAGATACATCATCCTGCTACACTTTGATGACAGGACAGGGGACAACTATGGCTGTTTAGTCTGTCAAATAATCATTCATTCTATCTGCAAATTGTTTACTGTGATCACCATATACAAAATTTGGCCTAGACATTCCAGATTCTGACACACTCAAATCAGTTTGGGATATTAAGTTGTACTTCCCACATGCATTTAGTTCTGTAGAAACACACTGGGGCTAATATATTCAGGGGTTATTACTACTTTATTTATTCATACATGACCCTTTCTGTCACTCTCACACATCCTGCAACTTCACAGTTCAGGTTGGTACTTCTAGGCTTTGTTCACATGTTAGACTGGTGGTGATTCAAACACTTTCCAACAGCCTCACTTCTGTCATGATTCAGCATTTCAACAGGGGATATATCTTACATGTGACTACCTCAGATTCTGAAGCTGTACTCTTGAGACTACTGCAGGTTACACCATTTTAATTAATGGTGGGACATCTGTATTACAGCACTGTTTAATTCTATCAATTATATTTCCAGTTACACTTGCATACTGATGAACTTGTTGCAGCCATACCTGCAGACTTTCAAATCTTGCTTGCACATTATATTACTTTTAATCAATACACTGCAGTGTTCTGATACATGCTACAGTATAATATTTATTTACAAGTACTGGGTGGGGTTACTAACCTGCATGGTGGCGCAGCCGCACCAGCCTACGGGCATGCATCTCATGGTTCATAGAGCGGACACCTGCAGCTGTAATACGAAAGAAGTAATATTGGACTACACATCTCCATAGTATCAGCCAGTTGAAATCCTTACATACATAAGTAAAATGTAACTTACTCAGTAGTGGGGCGTTGGGCATATCCCAGGCCTCCTGGATCCATTCGGTCAACTGGACTTGCTTGCGTCGCTTCAGGTCCGCATGGTGGTGACAGACCTGCTCACCAGTGCGTGGAATGCCAGTAGCACTGGTCAGATCACGAGCCAACTGGTCCCATGCCTCTGCCCTGTACGCTCCCCATGAGACCTGGCCCCGCATGAGTTGGGCCTCGTGATGATGGACAAGGAGCCAGACCATGTATCTGGACTCCTCAACGCCCCAACGCTGTGCTCGAAAGCAACGTCCCTCACCTACTCCACTCATTCTGACTGCAGGTCTGTTCTACAATCGTTTCTGCTGTGTATTCCCGCCTATGGGGCTTATATATGCCTCCTTCCCGCACATTTCTCTGATTGGCCGTTTTGGAATTGTATCTACTTCACTGAAAATGCTTTATCATGCTCCATTCTGGATTTTATCACATATATATGCTATTTCTGCATTTCTAGGTACTGCTGTCATGGCTTAGTGGTTTAGTACCTTGACTCTAGTGCATGGTATCCTGGGTTCAAATCTGGCAACTGATTTTTGATTTTCCTTACAGAACTGAGTTGAGGACCTGTCAATCAAACATGCCAAAAGCACTTTTAAGCACTTAAAACCAGGTGTGCGCTCGTTTGCGCGGTGCTAACGCATGCGCACTGGCAGTTAGCTTGTGGGAGCGGCGCGCAAACGGTGTGCGCTGGGATAAATCTTAATTGGCTAGTGACACACATGTTCAGCTACGCACAGCTAGTTGCAAACAGTTTCAGCCTGTCAAACCGGTGCTTAGCAACGGGCACGCAGTTTGCAGCTTTTTAAACACTACTCAGCTACGGGCAGTCTGTCTCACAGCAGCTTAGCTAAGAGTACATTTCTGACTATTTTTATTCTTGTGTTACTTCAAAGTATATGCTCTATTTCATTGCATTTTACAAAAGGGAATACTTTTACATTTGTACAATACTGTCAGGGGGCGTTTTAGTGCTTATTTACAAAAAAAAAAAAAGGTTGTTGTGGGGGCTTGAACCCTGCCTGCCTACTCTTAGGCCAGCAACTCTACCACTAAGCTATTACTTCTTGGCTTACTTTGCATATTTAGTTCTTATATCCTTTTCCACTGACTGCTAACTGCAATTGCGCTAGTAGCACACCCGCAGCACGCACACAGTAGCAAACATTTACGGGTTTAAAAAAAAAAAAAAGGTTTTAATTTAATTTTATAACATCTCTTCACTTTATACACTGATGGTCAGTCGGGGCATGTGTTGTGTAGTGTGTTTATTCACATTTCCATGGCCTCTCGTGGCTGTTTACTTTCAGCCATTATAGTCTTCCGGGGGCGTGTCCGCTTGCAGGGCTTAGCCTACAGACACGCCCCCTACTCTCTTACACGGACCATGTAAGAGTTACTAGTGTGATTCAGCATGCCTCATGCACCTCATGCATATGCATGACATGCTGACATCACACCGTTTAACTGCAGCCTCCGTGTAAGAGTTATAACTCTTACACGGAGGCTTCGTGAATCTGGCCCAGTATCTTTCCAAAACCAAGAGGGTGTGTGTTTAACTAAAATATGTATAAAAATCTGTATTAAATCTAGTTATGTTAAAGGTATGGTAAGGACACAAGTCCTGAGGTAAATGTTATATCTCTCACATCATCTGTACTATATGAGAAGTAAAGTTGGAACAGTACTTTAAGCTGCAACGTTTGTCCAGTTTGGTTTATTATAAAAGTTATTGGTTACTGCTCTTAAAGACAGGTGCTGCAAAGTATATTCTCTCATCAGTGTATATTCTGCAAGTTTCTGTATGCGACAGACTGTGAATGCAAATATAATCAGACTTTGAATTTTAGCCGAATCCAGCCAGCAAATCCCACAGCAAGAGCAAGCAGTAAGAAGCAGTGAGCAGAGAGCTCAATATATTTTTTCAATGATGAGCCAGTCGAGTGACTAGCACCATATATTTTTTCAGCCAGGGCATACTGGGCACGCCTCCTTCTGCCTACTGGGGCAGGTTCAGGTTGTTCCTCCTCCGAGTCATGCTCTGCCTGTGATGGCCTTGGCAATGGTGGGGGGCTGTTTGGCCCAGCGCTATGCTGGTCCTGCTGCAGCTGTTTTCACAAGATCATATTATGTAGCATAGCACATACCATGACAATTTGGGTACATGTAGTTGGTGTGTACTGCAAGGCTCCACCAGATGTGTCCAGACACCGGAACTGTGACTTGAGCAGCCCAAACACACGCTCTATTACATTACGTGTTTGTGCATGTGCCTCATTATGGCATTCCTGTTCAGGTGTGTGTGCGTTTCTGATGGGTGTCATCAGCCACGGCTCCAGTGCATAACCTGCATCCCCCACTAGGTGTCCGTGTGGGATGTCCCCATTGGCAAATGTCTGGTACAGCTGCGTCAAATGTCAGATGTGGGAATCATGGTAACTCCCAGGGCAGCCAGCACACACATTCATTATTATGCCCAGGGCATCACACATGACCTGGCAGTTGATGGAGGGGAAGCCCTTGCGGTTAATGTAGGCCCTACCCCGCTCACCGGCTGGTGCTTTGATGTGTATGTGCATGCAGTCTATTGCACCCACTACCTCAGGGTATTCTGCTATTTGCTGGAAGAGATGCATATTGCTGGCCAATACCTCATGGGCATTGGGGAAATATACATGATCACCGACATGTGCTGACATGGCATCCAGGAACTGGTGCAGTACCCTGGAGGCTGATGCCTGTGATATCCCCATCATATCGCCAGTTGGTCTCTGGAATGTACCTGTTGCTAGTATTCTTAGGCCAACACATACCTTGGTTTCCACTGGGATGGGTTCCCCTCTGTTGGTTCTGTGTGTGAGGCGTGGCCTGCACAGCTCAACTATTTGCTGCAGGAGCTCTCTGTCCACTCTATAGCGCTCTACTATCTACTGCTCATGTAACCCGTGGTAGGTGACCCTGGGCCTGTACACTCTTCTCCGTCTCCTCAGTGTGGGTTGTCTGGCACCATCTGCATTGTCACCACCCTCAGCAAGTCACCTATGTCTCATTATGACAGCTATGGCAGCCCCTAACATTTCTGTTCTGAGTGAAGCTTTTTCAGTTTTCACTTCTATTAGCTTACTCCTGTCTTGCAGTGTCTCTTAAGAGAAACATCCTGCACTACTGTTTGCAGAGTTTTAAGTGCTGGGCTGGGCTACTATTCTGCCTGTGTAATTGCCGCTTCTAATTGTTTTCATCTGCTAGCTTCAGCAGTAATCCTTGCTAGCTTCCTACTAATTCTGTTGCTTCCTTTTTCCTTTCTGTTTCCTCAGGGGGAAGCAACGTGCATACTAGCAGAAACATGCTCACAGTGGCTTACACGCGCGCACACGTGCTTACACGGTCCAGAATCTACTTATTCGGGTTAAAACGCGCGCCCACCCATGCAAACTGTGTTACAAGTCTGCCAACAGCCTCCTACATGCTCAGCCTGCCCTACACGTGCGCACACCAGCGCAAACAGTGTTAAACATCTACCAACACGGTCCCACATGCTCAGTCTGCCTTACACGTGCGCACACTGCCCTACTTGTGCTTTATGGCATGCACGCAAGTGAGGTATTTAGCATGTCCACGCCCAGTCCGTGTAAGAGACGTTTTAGCTGGTCTCTTACATGGAGTTTAGGGCTGTTCCTGGATCGTGAGGCTTGCATGGAGTGTTACACGTCTCTTACACTCCGTGCAAGCCTTCGTGAATCCTGCCCTGAGTCTTCTCCTACCTTCAAGCAATACAGAAATATTATATTAACAGCATCACAGCTGGAAATGAATGCCAGCAAAGGAAGAACCAAAAGAACTATATCATTATATATTGCATGGCAAAAAGTAACTGAAATACTGGATTGTAATAACTGCAGCAGGCTCTGATTTGAAAGTTTATAGTAATATAAGGAGAATAATATGTAACCATAGACACCCCTGTAAATATTTTTTTGTTAGATTGTTTTATTTATTTATCTGGTTACATGATATATACATATTTCAATATCATGAAAGCTGTATATATGATTCTTTTTGTTTGAAAATGAAAAAAATATATTAAAAAAGAAAAGGTTGTTAAAGCAAGGTTCCTGTATCCATTCATTACTACATCACTATAACTTCATTATAATTTTACTTACTTTTTGAGCATAGCAATGCTGCATGTACTACAAATTTGTTTTAGTATAAGCCAACTTATATGATATCCATTCTAGACTCTGGTGTGCTGTCAGCTAGCTGAGTTTTTTCTTGTTTTTTAATTTTGTTTCTTTTTTGAGTATAGAGCCTGATTCAGAAAGGTTATCACATGGTGTTCATGAGGTTTGCACCTTGCAGTGACCATGTCTGATATACAGATATCCTTAAAATGATGCTACAACATGAATTCATGCAAACTGCAGTCGGCCGTCGCTACAGCCATATCTAATGCATTACAGGGAACAGACATATGCTAATCAGCCATGTGCTCTCCCCTGGTAAGGCATTTACTCAACTGAGTGATTCAGAGAATCACGCAGCTGTGTAAATTAACACAGCTGCTCATGGCTGCTCATGTTAATGGACACGACCAAAAGCTCATGTTCATCCACTGAGGTAAAAGTAAGTGCCAGTTAGTTTAGTGGACAGGTCATGTTGGGATGATGTACATGCGTATAAGTGTGGAGCTGCATGGGTGAGTGTATCTGTGAGTGTGTGCCTGCCTGGGAGGTCACAGTAAAAGGTTAGTTAGGGGAATAGGGTGTGTGCGTGTGTGTGTGTGTGTGTGTGTGTGTGTGTGTGTGTGTGTGTGTGTGTGTGTGTGTGTGTGTGTGTGTGTGTGTATGTATGCACGTGAATGTATGAATATGTGCTGTGTGTGAGTCAGGAAGCAGTCATACCTTCACACTCTAACAAATAAATCTAACAACTAAATCCTGCAACATTGTGGGAGACCCACTAGACATCAGTGAAATCTAAAAACTTTGTTCAGGGGGACCACTACACACCAGGGACAACTCCAAATAAATGGGTCAGAAAGTGACTAGGTATCAAAGATGCATCATTAGGAACATCCTTTAATGGCCAAATACTGAAAGGCGAACACTAGGCACCAAGGATAACTCTTTACAGTTGTGCATAAGTTGTAGGTGAGGGGCACTAGCCACCAGCAATAAATCTTTACAAAATCATGCTTTAAAAGCACGTAATGATCATGTCCATGTCAGTGAAATGAAATTCATCTCTTGCATTTCATTGTGCTGTAACATAGAAGCTCGCTGATAGCTAATGTCAGTTCTGTTCCTCTATTTCACATAAAATATTTTATGTGAAATTTAGGACATGCAGGAAATGCACTGTCAATAAATCTTATATCTCATCTTCCTTCATCCTGTGTGGCTGTCACTGGTGTATATTATTGATGTCCAATGTGAGGAAGAAGTTTGAAGTCCTTATTGTGCATCTGCAGTTAAAATCAAGAAAACATTAACGAAATGCTGCTGACATATCCTTTTCTCCATTTCCCCTAACAAAGATCAAGTGCTACAAAGAAATGGGTATGGCATTGTTTACTTCTTTCTTTTTTTGTTTTGTTTCTGACATTGCTTGTTGCTGGTAAGGGGCGGGTGCTTCCACTTTTGTTAAACATATCACTGTAATACTCATTACACAGACAAAGTCAAATGTCGACCACACAGACAATGCTAATATTTAATGAATACAGTTGTATTCATTAAGTTTTAGAATTATACAAATGTCTGGTGTTTGACTTTGTCCATATAATGTTTAAGAGCTGTAAGGGTCCAAACACCAGGAACTGCAAGCACCTACACCCCCGACCTCAAGTAGTCACACTGCTAAGTGTGATGATGTAGGTTGAAGCAGGCATGCTAACAGTGCCTAAGAAAGCTGGGATTTTATGAAGGGAATCTTTCTCAAATGCCCACACATGGATTGGCATTTTTTTTTTTAATTAAACTTTCTTCAGTGCTGCTCTTTTACTTTTGCTGATGATAACAGCTTGGTGAGGTAAGAAATTTTGATTGCACACAATCTTTATGGTCAAGGAAACACTAGACACCAGGGCACTCTTCATAGTGTGCCTTAAAAAGCACTAACAATATTCAAATGTTGTACCCTCCCACCCCCTACAGAGGACATTAGTCCTCTGCACCACCACTAAATACCAGGTAATCTGCAAGATATTACCTGAGTATGTAAATAAAAGTAATGTGAAAGGTTGTGGAAAAGTTTCAACCCCTACATCCTTTACAGAGACACCACGAGCATTAACCGACCACACTAGCTAATGTATTATAGGTTCATAGGTTCATAGGTTCATACTAGGCTATCTGCCCTGAGGCAATTATAAGCCTAGCCCGATTCTGTATGGCTTATGCCACCCCTTGATTTGAGTATACTGTGCCCTTTTTAAGGTTTAGTTTACTGTGCCTCTGTCTAATAGTGACACGGGAGTAATCCCTGGGACAAACCTACGATCCCCCATCCACCTATCGAGATTCTTCTTGAAGAGATTCAGTGAGGTGCTCTGCCTCACATGAACTGGAATTCTATTCCAGAGTGAAGGGAGCCTCTGGGTTATGAACCTGTCCCTCCAGCAAGTTCTATTTATTTCTGTGCTGAGGTTCAAGTCCCTCGAGCGTGTGGCTCTAAGTGATTTAGATTTACTGAGGTGGAGCATGTCCATTAATTCTGGATTTGACATAGCTTTGTATGTCAGGCATAGATCGCCTCAAAGTAGGCAGTATGCAACTGAGTAGAGCTGGAGTTTTTTTAACCGAGCAGCATATGGCATCTGTTTGAGACCCTTGATCCTCTTGGTGAGATACTTTTGGGGTCTTTCTAATTGCTGCAGGTGTCAGGTAAGGTACATCCCGAAAGGGGCATTGTATTCTATGATGGGCCTGATGAGGGATGAATAAAGCTGCACGATTACCTCTCTTGATCTAGATGTGAAACCCTTCATGATGAGGTGGGCTATGTAGAAGGTCTTTCTAACCACTTTGGCAATGTGGTTTTCAAAGGAGAGATTGCTATCAACTTGGGTCCCCAAGTCCCTAATAACTTTCTCTGTACTTAATGGGTTTCCGCCTATGTGGTAATTTGTGGGCACATTGTTTTTGCCAAAGGGTATGACTATACATTTTTTGGCATTTAGCTTTAAACCATGGCGCTGGCACCAGTTATCTGTCTCTGTGAGACCTTTTTGAAGGATGTTTGTGTCAGCTGGAGAGTTGATTATGGTGCCCAGTTTGCAGTCGTCTGCGAACTTGGTGAGCCATAGTCCTCCCACGTTTGCCTGTACCTCGGAAAAGTATATACCGAACAAGAGTGGTCCCAGGACAGAACCCTGTGGGACACCACTTGTGACTGGTTTCGAGTCTGACATGGCTCCAGCAACTCTCACTCTGTGGGTTCTGTCTTTGAGCCAGTTTGTGACCCATCTTGTGACATAGGGGTTTATTTCAGTTTAATTCAGTTAGAGTTTTTTTTTTTTTATACAATAAGAAGCATGAAGTTCTAATTCTATTATGGTCTAATGCTTGCAACTGTCCATGAGCCATCTGGGACAGTGGGGGAGGCTTTAGTAAAAAGCCTGGCAGTACACTACACAATGCCATGGAGATTATTTAAAGTATGACTGGGACTCACTGTAAATGTTAACAGATGAATGCCTCTAATATACTGTTTAATATCTGACTTTATTAACTGACTGTAAGGATACTTGAGGAGCTGCTCACTGTTCATAGGTAGGTACTAGGCTATCGGCCCAAGGGCCTACGTAAGCCTAGCCAACAAGGTTCTCTGGCTTACGCCACCCAAGAAAGTTATTTTCCTGTGCCACTGTCAAGCAGAGAGACAGACGTGATCCCTGGGGTGTATTTCCTATTTCCCATCCACTCATCAAGATTTTTCTTGAAGAGTGCTAATGAAGAACTTTGCTTGACATAGATGGGTAGCCTGTTCCAGAGTATGGGAAGTCTCTGGGACAGGAATCTATCCCTCCAACATGTCCTGTTTATTGTGGTGACAACGTTTAGGTCCCTAGAGCATGTAGCTCAGAGGGATTGCGATTTCTTTAGGTGTAGCATGTCCAACAGCTCTGGGTTTGACTTAGCTTTATATGTTAGGCAGAGATCACCTCGGAGTAGGCGATATGCTACGGAGTAAAGCTGGAGTTTTTTGTGATGGTCAGTGTAGGGCATTTGTTTGAGACCAGTAATCCTCTTTGTGAGGTACTTCTGTGGCCTTTCCAGCTGCTGCAGCTGTCTTGTGAGATACATTCCAAAAGGGGCGTTGTACTCTATAATGGGTCTAATGAGTGTCGAGTAGAGAGGAACAATGACCTCCTTTTTCCTGGATGAGAACCCTTTTATGATGAGGTGTGCCATGTAGAAGGACTTCCTGACTACTGTGGTGATGTGACTATCTAAGGAGAGACTACTGTCCACCTGGGTCCCAAGGTCTCTTATCATATATTCGGTGTTAAGTAGATTGCTGCCTATGTGCTAGTTCATGGGTACAGAGTTTTTACCAAAGGGGATGACACTGCACTTTTTTGGCATTGAGCTTGAGGCCATGGCTCTGACACCAGGCATCTGTCTCAGCAAGGCCCTTCTGTAGGATGTCCACATCATTTGGGGACTTGAATATGGCTCCTAGTTTGCAGTCAACTGCGAACTTCATTAGTCAGAGGTCTTCTGTGTTAGCCTGTACTTCAGAGAAGTAGATAACAAACAGGAGAGGTCCCAGGACGGAACCTTGTGGTAGTCCACTTGTCACTGCTTTGAAGTCAGATTTGGAGTTTGCAACTTTTACAATGTGGGTTCTGTCAGTGAGCCAGTTGGCAGCCCATCTTGTGACGTAGGGATTTATACCTAGTTTAGTGAGTTTAGCTATAATTCCAGAATGGGGGATGGTGTTGAAAGTCTTGGGGAGGTCAAGATAGGCTGTGTGAACCACCCTACCCTCATCTACAGCTTTGGTGACTGTCTCAAAGAAGTCGATCAGGTTCAGGAGGCATGATCTGCCTTTCACAAACCCGAACTGGGTGGGATCCAGAGCTTGGAGGTTACCAATGTCTCTGTTAATGAGTTCCATGATGATACGTTCCATGGCCTTGCAGACCAGGCTCGTCAGGCTAATAGGTCGATAGTTCCCGGGATCAATGGTGGCTCCCCTTTTGTGGAGTGGGATAACTGTTGCTGTGCACCATTCAGTGGGCACATGTGAGGCTATTATTGAACATGGTGCTTAAGTGGGTAGCCAGTTTGTTCTGAAGGTCGTGTAAAACGCAGCCTGGGATGTTGTCCGGTCCCATGGATGCTGTGTTTTTGGCTTTAGAGAGTGCAGCTTTTTCCTGTGTAGTTGTCATTACAGGGACTCTGCATTTTTCCTGTATAGATATGGGCCCTTTAGGGGTGAGGGGGGGTAAAGTTAGCATTGAACCTATTTGCCAGGATGTTGGCAATATCAGTTGGTTCTGTAGTTTTCATGTTGCTGTGCTGTAACTCAGAGCAGATCTGGGTGTTGCCATCGAGATTCTTGACATAGCTATAGAATGCTTTGTGGTTGTCCTTAGAATTAGTGGCGATTTTATTTTCATAGCTAGCTTTGGAGGATCTTATAAGGGATCTCAGCTTCATACTGAGGCTGACCAGGGAGCTCCTCCACTCATGAGATTTTACTCTCTATTGCAACAGTTTCTTCCTTCTGTTGTACAGTTTGTTTATGGCAGAGGACCACCAGATTGGCTTCCTTTTTTGGAGGATAGCGTCTTGGTTCTGTTTGGGATAGCCCGATCCATGCACTCGTGTAAGTGCTTATAGAGTGCATTTGTGTAGGATTCAGCAGTTGTAACTGTATTGTCCATCTGCATGGGTGTCATGAAGTTCACCACTTCTGTCTTAAGAAGCATGAAGTTGGCTTTGGAGAAATTTTTTACCGTGGTTTCCTTAATGGGGGGTGGGGGTGGGATGTGGATATCAAGGGTGATTAGCTTATGGCTGGATCGGACCAATGAGAAGTTGACTTCAGGTGTGGAATACCGGTCACTCATGTTGGTAATGACTAGGCCTAGGATATTGTTGCCCCTGGTGGGGGTGTGGATAAGTTGATCCAGGACATTAGAGTTTATGAATTCCAGAAAGCGTTGAGCTAAGGAGTTGGTACATGAGTAGTTTTCACAGTTAATGGTGGGGTAGTTGAAGTCGCCCATTATTAGGGTGTTTGGTTGAACCCTAATATTTTCCAGTACATCAGGAAAAGAGGAGTGGAAATCCTGGGGCATGGTGGGGGATCTGTAGCAAGCTACAATTTGGATTGCAGTTTTGCCCAGAGTTAGTTGCACTTGGATAACCTCGGATGCATTATGCTGAGCAACTAGCCTGGAGGTGTGGATATCCTTACTGAATATGGACACACCTCTGCCTTTGGTGTTTCGATCCAGGTTACATGGCCAAAAAGTGTGGTATAAGTTATAGCCTGGTAGTGCAGGGGTGCTGTCTGGAGCCTTGAACCAGTTCTCAGTCACTGCACAGATATCAATGTTCTCCATTTTAAGGAGTGCCTCGAGTGAGTGCATTTTGAGATTTAGACTTCTAGCATTGAATAGCATTACCCTCAGTTTTTGCTTGCCTGTTCCTGCTATGGTGGTGAATTTGTCATTTGAACCTTGCCTAAAAAGGCACTATAGGGGCAGCAAGAGCCTTAGCCAGTATCCGGAATCCCAGGGATGACAGGTGCAGGCCATCTGTGGCAAAGCATCGTGGTCTATCGACCATGTCATCCCAAGCAGACTGATACTGGATCCCCTTAGGATGACACCAGAAGCTTAGCCAATTGTTGAAGTCAATCATTTTGTCCTTGTACTGCGGTATCATTCTGGGTGATGGCAGAATGCTACTCAGGGCTAGGGTCATACCTGCCTGGGCTACAAGATCGGAGAGCTCTTCCATGTCTCTTTTCATGTAGTCCAGGGAGGTACATCTCAGGTCATTCACACCAACATGGACGATGACGGAGTCATATTTGTATTTGTTGTGGAGTGACCTGAGTGCATGGGTTATGTGGCAGATCCTGGCACCCGACAGGCAGTTGACAGTAACCTTCTCCTTGTTTAGCCTGGTGAGTGGGACATCAGTGTGCCTGACTATAGAGTCACCTATGACGTGTGTTGGGTACGTTGTTTTGCCTTATTGGCTGTGGTTGGTGGCACACTGAGTCTGTGGGCTATGTGTCATCTGGGTTGCGTTGGGGGATGGAGGTTGCTTGCATTTCTGCTTTGGAGGTCTCTGTTGCTTAGACAGATTATTATTGAGAGCCTCCACAAATGTTTTTGTGTTACTATGTGTGGATTTTGGTGGTGTAGATTTAGTGAGACTATGTGATGAGTGTGGTGTGGTGCAAATGTTTGCCTTCTCCTCATGACTGTCAAGTTCAATCTTGGTTGGAGAGAGCTTTACCTCCAGTTTGGCTAGATAAGTGCATCTCTCACAGGTTGTGGTCTTGGGTGGTAGGAGGAGAGGGTTGTCTGTATACATGAGGCAATTTCTACATTGCCTCAAGATGCCCAGATTCATCAGATAGACAGGAGAGAACACTAGGAGCTGACCCTTGTACATGCCTGAATAAAAAACATTTTTCCTCTAGATAAGTGAGGAAAGTGAGTACAAGAGCTGTTTTTCTCTAAGCAAGTGAGAAAAGTAAGTACAAAAACTGTTTTCCTCTAGGTAATGAGGA
Source organism: Protopterus annectens (assembly GCF_019279795.1). Taxonomy (NCBI): domain Eukaryota; kingdom Metazoa; phylum Chordata; order Ceratodontiformes; family Protopteridae; genus Protopterus; species Protopterus annectens. The sequence continues at coordinate 1,415,573,740 of NC_056737.1, read as the reverse complement.
AGGTTGAGTGCTATAGTAATTAATATCTTATTTAGTGCTTACAAGTTCTGAACAAGTGCTGAGCACGAATAAGCAAATTTAAGTGCTAAAACTAAGAATCTGTATCTGCACTAGATGAGTTACAGGACAGAAACAAGTGCAAATGCAGGCTTTCAAATCAGAAAGTTGAGAGAGATGGAAGAGATTGCCCAAATGGCCAATAACTGCAATTTCTGGGCCAGAACCACTCCTTATGTGGTAGACAGGTTACCTAGTGCTTACTACTAAGCACAGAAAACACAGAATTCTATGCAGAGGTCTAATGCTTGCAACTGTCCATGAGCCATCTAAATCAGTTGTATACAATTGGAAGTACTGGACCATATAAAACCCAAGTCTTGCTCGAAAAACAAGCCACCCTGGTGAACCCCTGGTACAAACAGGCTATACAACAAAAGAAAAAAACTAATGTCCAAAATAAGCAGGAATAGGCTCAGCAGAAGAAGAAATCCCTCATTACTCTAAACAAACTAATGAGAGATCTGGCCAAGTTCTCAAAAGCAAATTAAGAAGCAAAAATAGCCTCCTCAGCCAAAGAAAATCACAACGCATTTTTGAATTATGTCCAAAATCTTCAGGGGCATACCCAGCTATGTACAGAGCTGGTTGTCATTGGCACCACCCACACTCAACTGGAAGAAATAGCCAACCTGATAGCTGACAGATTTAGATTAAACATCACCCTCCTGTTCCCACCGGTCATCAACCAAAGAATACCTGCGACTGTTCCTCAGCATATTATCTCAAGTCAGCAGGTTACCTCTGCACTCTCTAAGGCTAAAAACACAACATCAATGGGCTCTGACAACTTCCTAGGTTGCCTTTTAAATAACTTAAAAGATGACCTAGCAGACCCACTTGGATCCATATTTAACCACAGCCTCCAGGCAGGCTATGTTCCAGCAGAATGGAGGACAGCAACAGTCATTCCTCTGCACAAGGGGGGACCATCAACCAACCGAGGGAATTATAGACCCATAAGCCTGACTAGCCTCATCTGTAAGGCCTTGGAAAGAAGCATCATAGACTTTTGCACAGGGACATAGGCAATATCCAGACTCTGTACCCAACCCAGTTAGGATTTTTAAGGGTAGATCATGTGTGTTGAATCTAGTTGACTTCTTCTAGAAAGTAACCAATGCCATGGATGAGAGAAAGACTGTGCATACTGCCTACCTTGACCTGGGCAAGGCATTTGACACAATTCTTCTCTCAGGTATTATAGAGAAACTCTGTCAACTAGGCATAAACCCCTACGTCACCAGGTGGATAGCCAAATGGCTCACTGACAGGACACACAGTGTCAAAGTGGGTGAATTCACCTCTAACAAAAGGCCAGTCACCAGCAGTATACCACAGAGTTCTGTACTAGGCCACCTCCTGTTATTTATTTTTCATAAGTCAAGGTAAACACAGACAGCCTTTAGCTGACCAAGTTCACAGATGACAGACAGAATCACAGATGGACAGACTCAAAAAACTCCAGCTATTCTCTGTCTCATATCATCTACTAAGAGGCAATCTCTGCTTGACTTACAAAGCCATGTCTGACCCAGCTCTATTAGAAATGCTATATCTAAAGAAATCCCAATCCCTCCTCACCACATGCTCCAGGGACCTCAACCTCATTACCACAATCAACAGAACATGCTGGAGGGACAGGTTCATAACCCAGAGACTGCCCATGCTCAGGAATAGACTTCCCATAGATGTTAAGCAGAGCACCTCACTGGTCCCCTTCAAGAGAAATCTTAATGAGTGGATGGAAAACAAAGTTCACCCCGGGGATCACTCCAGTGGCTCTACTTGATAGAGGCACTGGGAACTAACATCAGGCGGCATGATGCCAGGGCACATATATGGGCTAGGCTTGTAAAGGCTCCAGAGCCATTAGTCTAGTACACACCTATGAACCTATGAACCTATGACTACAAATTGGGGGCAATCAATGAATCCTTGAATTATACTGATATACTGAAGAAAGGATTAACACAGACAAATGTTTGATGCCAAAGCCATGGATTGAAACCAAATACAAAAAAATGCATAATTATTCCCTTTGGGAAAGTAATTACTACGGCTAATTACAATGTAGACAACACCCATTCCCAAAAAAGTAAACCCAGTGGTATGTGATCTTGCTGCTCAGGTTGATAGTAATCAGAACTTCAACCACCATGTGTCCACAATGGTGAGAAAGCCCTTGTATGGGGTGCAACTCATAAGTAATGGCATGGCATCCAGATCAAAGGACATTATAATTCTATTGTACTTGATCCTTATCATACCAGTAGTTGAGTACAATTCACTCTTTTGCATGTACTTCACCAGAAGTCTGCAACAGCTGGAGTGACCCCAGAGGTTTCTCACTAGGAAAATACAGGGTATAAAAAACAAGTCCTATGTGGGAAGATTGAAGGACCTATCACTGTACTCTGTCACCTACAGACTACTAAGGGGCAATATGTGTCTAGCCTACAGTGCAGTCTCCGATCTGTCCATGATGGAAATGTTACACATCTGTAAATCAAACTGCATGAAGTTCACTAATTCCAATTATCTTAACCTAGCCTCTGACATAAATAAATGATGTTGAAGAGATAGATATGTCTCTCAGAGACTACCCCTTCTCTGGAACAAGCTTCTCATTCACAAGAAGCAAAAGCTCTTCCCTGACCCTCTTCAAGCACAACCTAGACCAAAGGATGGGTAATCATAAAGTTATTCCTGGGGTGATGCCCACATCCCGGGTCTATAGTAGAACACCGAACATTCAAAATTTTGAGTGTTCTAATATCGAACCCTATGAATCGAAAATTTAAAACATCGAACATTCAGAACAGCAATTTTTTTTCCTAGGGAAAAAATTTGCTGTTCCAAAACACATACACACAACACAAGCATCCCAAACAAACAGCAATCCACACACATACACCTAAACTCTTACACCTAACTCTACACTAAACTATACATACACCACTAACTATCCACTTACCTTAACCCAAACCCTAACCCTAAGGTCCGTCAGTATCGCACAGTCACTTCACCCGCGCCCTAACCCTAACTCACCTACCCCGCCTTAACCCTCACGTCCACACAATCGCACACTTACCTGAACCCAGCCTGTAACGTTCCACCACAGCGCTGAAAATACTGAAGCAACAGAAACGGACAACCAATTTTTTTCCCTAGGAAAAAATTTGGTTTTCTGTTTCTTCGATATTTTCAGCGTTCACTGAAAACGGGTCGATATTAGAACACTCGAAATTTTGAATGGTCTGTGTTCTAATATAGACCCCCACATCCCTCATGGACAGAAGCAGTCAGTATTAGATTCCATAGCATAGACTCATAACTTTGTGCACTTTGTTCACCTAACCATTGAAAATTGGGAAACTCAAGTTAACTATGGCTAGGCTTGTAAGGGCTCTTGGGCAGTTAGCCTAGTAATGTCCTATGAATCTATGAACCTATGATGTCAAGTACAAAAACATAAGAAGAGTCACTGAAACATTATCTCAACTCTTGGACAGGTAAAAGATATGCGGGATCTGTTTTTTGTGTGTGTGTGTGTGTGTGTGTGTGTGTGTGTGTGTGTGTGTGTGTGTGTGTGTGTGTGTGTGTGTGTGTGTGTGTGTGTGTGTGTTTTATTATATGTATGGATTAGGAGAGTGAATAAGGTGTGAGTGTCTGTGCCAATGTGATGCATGGGTTGACAGTTTTAACTACTACAAGAAAGTACTGATCTGCACTCATGGTCATTAACAGCAATTCAGAGACATGCAAATTAGCCAATAATGAGGTTTTCCCTCTATGTAGTTATTGTATCACTGAACTGCAAAATTCTGCATCACAGAAACAGACCCTTTTTACCAAAGCTCTTTCTGTGAACACTGGATCAGTTTCTGAATTCTCAGATTGGTTTATTCCTCCTTCAGTGCAGACAACATAGAATCCAGCTGTCATTATATCAAAAATAATATCTTTACATCTTTTATGACAGAGGAGGCCTTTTGTGCTGACTCAGACTATGAATATAGCCCTCAGAAAAAATGAATATGACCTACCCCCATTATGCAGAGGGGTAAAGCCCTGACTGCACACTAGAAGGTCCATGCTTGACCATCAAATTGTTGCTGAAGGAACAAAGAAGGGGAGGATGGGAGACAGTGGATAATGCCAGCTCACCATTCCTGGTGGAAAGGAGGCAGATTGACTCACTGTATTGGTGCTACTTGCAGAAGTGCAGGCATATATCCCATAGTAAGGAGCCTATTGAGCCCATGCTACAAAATAGTGAGTTCTGTAGCACATGCACTGTAGACCACATGCACCTCACCATAGCAGCAGTTCTGCAGAATTCAAGCTGTTAATGGAGCAGAGAGAAGACAGTCTGCAGTATTAGTAGGCAAGCCTGCTCCAAACCATTTGAATCTTACCTCCACCAGTGAATGAATGGTTTGGAGGGCTGTCACCCAATGATGCCACAAAAAATGGTACTTTTTTTTCTGCAATTACAAATGGGAGTCATTGCCTTTGCTTTAGTTCATAGGTTCATAGGTAGATACTAGGCTATTGGCCCTAGGGCATTTATAAGCCTAGCCAGAGTGCATTTGGCTTCCGCCTCCCTATTAGATTAGCCTACTGTGCCTCTGTAAAGTAGGTCACAGAAGGTACCCTTTAAGATTAGTTTACTGTGCCTCTGTCTAGCAGGGACACAGAAGAGATCCCAGGGGTGAATTTGTGATTTCCCATCCACGCGTCCAGATTTCACTTGAAGAGGGTCAGCGAGGGGCTATGTCTAACATGAACTGGGATTCTATTCCAGAGTGAGGGGAGCCTCTGGGAAATGAATCTGTCCCTCCAGCATGTCCTATTTATTTTTGTGTTGAGGTTTAAGTCCCTGGAGCGTGTAGCTCTAAGGGACTTGGATTTTTTGAGTTGGAGCATGTCCATTAATTCTGGGTTTGACATTGCTTTGTACGTCAGGCATAGATCGCCTCTGAGTAGGCGGTAAGCAACTGAGTAGAGCTGGAGTTTCTTTAGTCGAGCTGCATAGGACATTTGTTTGTAGCCCATGATCCTCTTGGTGAGGTACTTTTGGGGTCTCTCCAGTTGCTGCAGGTGTCAGGTAAGGTACATCCCAAAAGGGGCATTGTATTCAATTATGGGCCTGATGAGTGACGAGTAGAGGGGCACAATGACCTCTCTTGATCTAGATGCAAACCCTTTCGTGATAAGGTGGGCTATATAGAAGGTTTTTCTAACCACTTTGGCAACATGATTATCAAAGGAGAGATTACTATCTACGTTGGTCCCCAAATCTCTAATTACTTCTTCCGCACTTAATAGATTACCACCTATGTGGTAATTTGTGGGCACCTTGTTTTTCCCAAAGGGGATGACTATGCACTTTTTAGCATTTAGCTTGAGGCCGTGGCTCTGGCACCAAGCATCCATCTCTGTGAGACCCTTTTGGAGGATGCTTGTGTCAGCTGGGGATTCAATTATGGCCCCCAGTTTGCAGTCATCTGCAAACTTTGCCAGCCATAATCCCTCTGTGTTAGCCTGAACCTCAGAGAAGTATATACCGAACAAGCGAGGTCCCAGAACTGAGCCCTGTGGGACGCCACTTGTAACGGGTTTGGATTCGGAAATGGCACCTGCAATTCTGACAATGTGGGTTCTATCCCTGAGCCAGTTTGCAACCCATCTTGTGATATAGGGTTGATATTTAAGCTGGTAAGCTTATTTATGATGCCCGAGTGGGGTATTGTGTCAAAGGCTTTTGCGAGGTCCAGGTAGGCTGTGTGGACTACCTTGCCCTCATCTATGGCTTTGGTAACTGTTTCAAAGAAATCAACTAGGTTTAAGAGGCAAGATCTGCCCTTAACAAAGCCGAATTGGGTAGGGTCCAGTATCTGGAGGCTCCCAATGTCTTTGTTTATGAGTTCCATGATAATACGCTCCATAGCTTTACAGACCAGACTAGTCAGGCTTATGGGGTGATAGTTCCCGGGGTCTGTTGTGGCACCACCTTTGTGGAGTGGGACCACTGTAGCTGTACGCCATTCTTTGGGTACATATCCTGTAGTAAGGCTAAGTTTGAACAGTGACTTAATGTGAGGGTTCAGTTCTTCTTGGAGCTCATGTAAGACACAGCCTGGGACACCGTCCGGTCCCATAGATGTGGGTTTTTTGCTTTGGAGAGGGCAGCTTTCACCTGTGCATCTGTGATGTCAGGGAGGTTACATTCAGTTGGGATAGGCATTTGCTCCTTTGGGGGGGAAGGGGGGGAGAAGTTTGCACTGAATCTGTCTTCCAGGATGTTGGCTATGTCTGTAGGTTCGATATATTTTGTACCGTTATGCAACAATTCAGAGCATATCTGGGAGTTTCCACCCATATTCCTGACATAACTAAAGAAGGCCTTGTGATTATCTTTAGTGTCTAGGGCAATTTTTCTTTTGAAACTGGCCTTTGATGATTTTATGAGGGATCAAAGTTTCTTGCTAATACTGATCAGAGATGCCTTCCCTTTTTGGGATTTTGCTCTGTCATGTAGTAGCTTCCTCCTTCTGTTGTATAGCTTATTTATGGCTGGGGTCCACCCGACAGGTCTCCTGTTTTTGGAGAAGTGAGTCTTGGTTTTATTTGGGATAGCACGATCCATGCATTCCTGCAGGTGCTCATAGAATGCATTTGTAAAGGATTCTGCGGATTGGGCTGTATTATCCTCTGGCCGGGGGCTTTGAAGGATTCTACCTCAGTCTTGAGAAGTGCAAAGTTGGCTTTTGAGAAATTCTTTACCGTGATTTCCTTGGCTGGGGGTGGGGACGGGATATGGATGTCCAGGGAAATTTGTTTATGGTCTGATCTTACCAATGAGGGGTTTACCTCTGGTGTGGAACATAGAGTCCCCATGTTGGTGATGACCAGGTCCAATATGTTGTTCCCTCTTGTGGGAGTGGTGACCAGTTGTTCCGTCGCGTTAGAGTTTATAAATTCAAGGAACCGTTGGGCGAGGGTGTTTGGGCTTGAGTAGTTTTCCCAGTCAATGTTTGGGTAGTTGAAGTCACCCAATAGCATAGTGTTTGGAGAGACCTTTATATTCTCCAGTGTTCTCAGGAATGCCAAGTGGGGTTCCTGTAATAGGGAGGGTGTTCTGTAGCAGGCTACAAACTGAAAGGCAGTTTTGCCCACTGTTAGTTGCACATGGATGGTTTCCGATGCTTCGTGCAGTGCCACTAACCTGGAGGTGTAGGTATCTTTGATGAATATAGATACTCCCCCTCCTTTTGTGCTTCAGTCCGAGTTTTGGGACTGAAACACATGGTATGAGTTATAACCTGGTAGTGCTGGGGTGCTCTCAGGAGTCTTGAACCAGGTTTCTGTTACTGCACAGACATAGATTTTCTCCCTACTGAGGAGAGCCTCGAGTGCGTGCATCTTGAGGTTTAGACTTCTGGCATTGAGTAGCATTACCTTTAGTTTTTTTATCCTTGGGTTGTCTATGGAGGTGGGTTTGTCCTTTGAGTCTTGCCTAAAAAAGGCACTATGGGGGTGGCAAGAGCCTTGGCCAGTATACGAAAGCCTAAGGGTGACAGGTGCAAGCCGTCCCTAGCGAAGCAACGTGGCTTGTCGAGCATGTCATCCCAGGCTGACAGATACTGGATCCCCTTTGAATGACGCCAATACTTTAGCCAGTTGTTGAAACTGACCATTTTGTCTTTATACTGTAGCATCATTCTTGGTGAGGGCAAGATGCTACTCAAGGTCAGGGTCATACCAGCCTGGGCTACATGATCAGAGAGCTCCTCTATGTCTCTTTTCAGGTAGTCCAGGGAGGTATGTCTCAGGTCATTCACACCAGCATGGACAATGATGGAGTCATACTTGTACTTGCTTTGGAGTGACCTGAGTGCTTGCGTTATGTGGCGGATCCTGGCACCCAACAGGCAGCTTACAGTGACCTTCTCCTTGTTCAGTCTGGTGAGCTGGACATCAGTGTGTCGGACAATAGAGTCCCCTATAACAAGTGTATTTGGTGTGTTGTTTGGCCTTAAGGGCTGTGACTGTGAGGCACACTGATTTTGTGAGATATGTGATTCGTGGGTATTGTTGAGGGGTGGCTGTTGCTTGGATATCTGCTTAGGAGGTCTTTGCTGTTTAGGCTGATTTTTATTTAGAGCCTCCGAGTATGTTTTTGTGTGTTTATGTGTTGGGTATGCAGATGCAATAGGTCTATGTGAGACTGGATTTGTGGTGCGGGTGGTTACCTTTTCCTCCTGACTGACTGTGCCAGTCCTGGGTTGAGAGAGCTCTGCCTCCAGTTTGGCTGTGTAACTGCATCTCTCACATGTATTAGAGTTTGTTGGAATGAGGAGAGGGTTGTCTGTGTACATAAGGCAATTGTAACATTGCCTCAAAATTCCCAGATTCACCAGCTGGACTGGAGAGTAACCCTGAAACTGACCCTTGGACATACCAGATTAATACAGGGAACTGTTTTTTTACTGATCAGATTAGGGAAGGGAACTGATTTTTCACTTGATCAGGAAGGACCAATCGAGAGCCTAATACTTATGAGAAGTCAAGGAGGGTGTAGTGCTTTAGTTAGTTAGTGTTTCCTTATAAGAGCTGAGCAAGTGCAGGGCTTTAGAAAGAGAATAGAGTGATTACTTTGAGAGTTTGAACAGTTCTAAGGGAAAAAGTGAAGAACAGACTTTGTGGAGCCTGGGATAGTTTAAACCTGTTTAGGCGGTGCTGCCCGACGCTGCTCAGTACACAAAACCGCGCAAAAAGAGAGTTGTAGGGTTTTAAGAGAGAGAGATCAAGGAGTTTAGAATTGACCCAAAATGGCCAATAAAACTACAGCTTCTAGGCAGTAACCACTCCTCCAGGGACAGGCAGGCTGTTCAGTGTTAACCACTGCCACTGGTGAACACAGAGACTTCCCTTTAGCCCAAGCAAGCACTGGCCTTCTAGAAACTTCCAAACAGTTCAGAACAGCAAATCTGTAACTGAACTTTCTTAACTTTCAGAAAGTGGGAAAAAGCAAGATTTTTTTGTTTTTTTTTTCTTTTTTGTTGTAGTTTAAAGGTAGCAGAGATACACAAGCAGCAAAATATTCACAACAGTGCAATAAATGACCCCACACTTGAGTGCTATGCCAAAATCAGGTAAAATGCAGTTTTTAGAGAAAAAACGATTTTAAATTAAGTGCAACACAGGAAATGCAGTAAACAGGCTCTAGATGTGTTCCAAGTACTGTTACTGTTACAGATATAAACTTTAGCAAGCTGGAAAATGCCAAAAAGTAGGCGGCAAAGTAGTAAAACTTAACAAAAAATCAGAAGAAAATACTTAAAATCACAAAAGTGGCTCCTTTTCTTCTCTCAGCATTTTCTCCCCTTGGTAGGTGCTTCAGCAACAACTAGCAAGCCTGGAAAGACACCAAAACCATGAGGCAGCCGGGTTTTAAGAGAGAGAGATCAAGGAGTTTAGAATTGACCCAAAATGGCCAATAAAACTACAGCTTCTAGGCAGTAACCACTCCTCCAGGGACAGGCAAGCTGTTCAGTGTTAACCACTGCCACTGGTGAAGTGATTTCTGTATCTGATAGCACCACATTTCATGCAGGACTGGAGAACATGATATCATTGCCTAAAACAAAACTACATAGTGCTGCATTGCATCATGCAATGTCATATTATGGATTATCTTTATACAGTGTTTGAGAACATGCAAATGTGTATCCATTTTGGTCTGTTTCCAATACAATACATCAAGCACTGAAGTATCAAAGACATTTCACCCTGTCCTACCAAGGACAGCAAATACCTGCCAAAGCACTGGAATTGCATCTTTGACCGAAAACTTCATTACGTTACTGGGCATTCATTCATTCTCTGATTATTCACTTAATCATAGGGGAAAAGCCTTTCCCAGTACTCAATGGTTGCAAGGTGTAGAAGTTTGTACTGAGCAGTGCACCAACCTATCAGAGGATGCACAGATGTACACACACAAACACACACACACACACACACACACACACACACACACACACACACACACACACACACACGCACACACACACATACACGCACACACACACGTACACAAACACACAGACACCATACACTGTATGTACATCTGAAAGCAGTTTTGAAGTATGCCAATTTACCAATTGATCCATGCTATGTTTTCAATATGTGGGTTGAAACTAGTGCACCCAGCAAAAAATCACAGAGATATATGGAGAATGTACAGATTCTGAGCAAAAGGCATGACAACCAAACATGAACTGGAAAACCAAGCACTGCAAGGCACATGGGTGGCAGAACCATAAGGTGAAGGGGTGTGGGGGGTGGGGGGTGAGAGCCCCCCCCCCCACCAATATACTCACACTTTCAGCAGCTGCCCAATGTGGCCTGAAACTGCATAGACATTACATGGAAACATTCATGCTGGCATTTCTGAAGTAACCGCACGCTCAGGTATCTGGAAAAAGACAATTTGAATAATAAATCATCTTCTTCCAGCTGCCCAAGCTTACAGTTATTATGGAAATGCTTGCCGCTTGTTCATAGGTTCATAGGTGTGTACTAGGCTAACAGCCCTGGAGCCTATATAAGCCTAGCCCAAGAAGAGTCCCTGGCACCATGCCGCCCAAAGTTAACTCCCAGTGCCCCTGTTAAGCAAGGCCACTGAAGTGATCCCCAGGGTGAACTTCCTATTGCCCATCCACTCATCAAGATTTCTCTTAAAGAAGGCCAGTGAAGTGCTCTGCTTGACGTGAATGGGAAGTTTGTTCCAGAGTATGGGAAGTCTCTGGGTTAGGAACCTGTCCCTCCAGCATGTTCTGTTTATTGTAGTAATGAGGTTTAGGTCCCTGGAGCATGTGGCACGGAAGGATTGGGATTTCTTTAGGTGTAGCATATCTAGCAGCTCTGGGTCAGACATGGCTTTGTAGGTCAAGCAGAGATCACCTCTACGTAGGTGATAAGAGACAGAGTATAGCTGGAGTTTTTTGCGTGAGTATTTTTTTAGGTATGCCAATCAATGTTTCCTACAGAATTTTAGACAAAATCAAAAATTAACAGGGGGAATGAAGACTCCAAACCTGGGACAATTTTAAGCATTATTGATTTAAAAATTTAATAGAGCAGGTTATGCATCAACTTGTGTTTTCTGAACAATAGGAATATGAAACTTTAATGTCTGGCATTAGTGATTGACTATAATCCTCACCATATCTCTGAACTTTTGCTTAAGAACTCTGGACAAAACCAAAAAAAAGGTACATTAAGACATTACATTCATGTACATACCTTGTACATACTTCGTACAGTTGAGAGATATGTTGTACAAGTAAAGTTTGATTTCCATAAGTTGGTACAGATGTGTATTTATTGTGTTTCATCCAATGAGTACCATGGTAGAATTTGGCTATCCTAATAGCCTGTTTTAGACAGAATTTTCCACAGAGGTACATTCACTGCAGCTAGACTGACATCCTACGAGTAGCAATCATGCTGCTGTATTTAATTACTCTTTCATTCTCTTAGACCCACTTTATGTTATTCCTGATCATTATGGGGGTAGGCAGAGATTTCCTGACATGCTATGGGAGAAGATTCATAGATATTCCAAGAGCAATGAGTCTTATGAGCTATGAACCTATGAATCTATGAACCATTCATGACTTGCCAGTACCTACCCTTAGGCAGCACCTCATTTCTCCAGGAGGAGCATACCAGTCAAACCCACAGTAAATTTATGGATTCCCATCCAGTCATCTACTTTATGTTTAAAGTAAGATAGTGATACTGTATAACATATAGGGGACGTTTATTTCAAAGATTTGGGAGGTGCTGCCTTATAAGCATACCTCTCCACTCTGCAGTATTTGTCTGATGGTGAAGATTTATGTTTACTGGTTCAAGTACTGGTGGAGATATTAGACTTCAGGAGAAACAGGAAGTCCAGGTCATCTGGGTCTTTAATGCGCAGTAAATAAGACAGAGATCTCCCTTCAAAAGTCTGTATGACACTGAATAAAGGGATAAGAGCTTTCAGCCTATCTTAGTAGATCAGGGACTTTAGGCGTATGATCTTTTTGTTTAGATATATTTGGGGTCTTGCTAATTGCTTGACATGATTAATGAGATGCACCCTTTAGGGGACATTGTACTCCATAATTGTCCTGATCAGTGCTGAGTATAAGGGAGTGATTACTTCTTTAGAATATGATGATATTCATTTCCAATTAGATGGACTAAATAAAAAGATTTCCTAATAGGCCTTGTCAAGTGGTGGTCAAAAGAGAGGAAGCTATTAGCGAAAATACCTAGGTTTTTGACAAAATCTTCATTTTGTAGTGGTGTATTGGCTATACAATACGATGAAGGGAGGGGAGGGGTTGCTTTTCTAACAAAAATTATGATACAACACTTTTTAGCATTTGGGAGGATGAGAACTTATAAACGAATAATAGTAATCTCACTTTTCCCAGCTCCCCACCTCCTCCAAGCACAAGCTATAGCAACCTTCTGTGCACACCTCTAAGCAGAGCCAGTTGTAAAACTGGTGGGTCCAGGACAGAAGTCTTTACTAAACCTGTGTAAAAATCCACTTCTACAACCCAAGTTTTGGATGCTGACAGGATTCTAGATGTTCCGTGATGCATTTTATGTCTTGTTTGTGATAGATAATGACTTGCAGTGTATTGATCACCGTGATTATGCTCTGAATTTGGGGAAAAGGCATGCACGTTAAGCACTATTCCTATATTGGAAAGGTTCTTAGCAAGCTTCTATTTACTACCTCTTACACACTAGAGCATTAACAGCAATCATCAGCCTCAGCCACCACAAAAGAGCAGTAGGAAGCTGTTAAACATTTCATTTGGACAATTTTTAAAGATAAATCCACCAAGTGTAAAAAAAAAAAATGAGCAGTGAAAGCCAGATGCTTTATTCAGGATTTCCAGGATTTAGTGCTTTCATTCCTAACAGAATTCTTTTGTAATCATAGTTCTTATCTCAACAACAGCAATCAGTAGTACAGCTATCTTCTTGTGCATTACCTACATCAAGCTGCTTTAAAAGTGCAGTCAGTAGTAACTGAACATTCCATACAATGTTAATGAAAGTATGTTACATATATAAAACCACAAAACCAAAATCAATATTATGCTAGTCTATCATACTGCATCTACTAAGCAGTTATTATAACTAGTGTGACAAAACAAAATCAACATCTAAAATAACTCTTCAGTTTTAGGAAGCAAGATATATTACAATATGCACTTGGTACCAGTGTTATAGAGGTATCTCAGATCTTGTCAGTCTTGTTTAGTATATGTATATGTTACTGTACTGGTATATGTCCTTGTTATTCACTGTAGTTGTATGTGATATATGCACTTGTTACCAGTGTTACAGAGGTATCTCAGACCTTGTCGGTCTTGTTTAGTATATGTATATGTTACTGTACTGGTATATGTCCTTGTTATTCTCTGTGGTTGTATGTGATATATGCACTTGTTACCAGTGTTATAGGGGTATCTCAGATCTTGTCAGTCTTGTTTAGTATATGTATATGTTACTGTACTGGTATATGTCCTTGTTATTCTCTGTAGTTGTATGTGATATATGCACTTGGTACCAGTGTTACAGAGGTATCTCAGACCTTGTCAGCCTTGTTTAGTGCATGTATATGTTACTGTACTGGTATATGTCCTTGGTATTCTCTGTAGTTGTATGTGATATATGCACTTGGTACCAGTGTTACAGAGGTATCTCAGACCTTGTCACCCTTGTTTAGTGCATGTATATGTTACTGTACTGGTATATGTCCTTGGTATTCTCTGTGGTTGTATGTGATATGTGCACTTGGTACCAGTGTTACAGAGGTATCTCAGATCTTGTCAGTCTTGTTTAGTATATGTATATGTATATGTTACTGTGCTGTTATATGTCCTTGTTATTCTCTGTGATTGTATGTGATATATGCACTTGTTACCAGTGTTATAGGGGTATCTCAGATCTTGTCAGTCTTGTTTAGTATATGTATATGTTACTGTACTGGTATATGTCCTTGTTATTCTCTGTAGTTGTATGTGATATATCCACTTGGTACCAGTGTTACAGAGGTATCTCAGATGTTGTCAGTCTTGTTTAGTATATGTATATGTTAGTGTACTATATATGGCCTTGTTATTCTCTGTAGTTGTATGGGATATATGCACTTGGTACCAGTGTTATAGATGTATCTCAGATGTTGTCAGTCTTCTTTAGTATATGTATATGTTACTGTACTGGTATATGTCCTTGTTATTCTCTGTGGTTGTATGTGATATATGCACTTGGTACCAGTGTTATAGAGGTATCTCAGATCTTGTCAGTCTTGTTTAGTATATGTATATGTTACTGTACTGGTATATGTCCTTGGTATTCTCTGTAGCTGTATGTGATATATGCACTTGGTACCAGTGTTATACAGGTATCTCAGATCTTGTCAGTCTTGTTTAGTATATGTATATGTTACTGTACTGGTATATGTCCTTGGTATTCTCTGTAGTTGTATGTGATATATGCACTTGGTACCAGTGTTATAGAGGTATCTCAGATCTTGTCAGTCTTGTTTAGTATAAGTATATGTTACTGTACTGTTATATGTCCTTGTTATTCTCTGTAGTTGTATGTGATATATGCACTTGGTACCAGTGTTATAGAGGTATCTCAGATCTTGTCAGTCTTGTTTAGTATATGTATATGTTACTGTACTGGTATATGTCCTTGGTATTCTCTGTAGTTGTATGTGATATATGCACTTGGTACCAGTGTTACAGAGGTATCTCAGATCTTGTCAGTCTTGTTTAGTATATGTACATGTTAGTGTACTATATATGGCCTTGTTATTCTCTGTAGTTGTATGTGATATGTGCACTTGGTACCAGTGTTATAGGGGTATCTTAGATCTTGTCAGTCTTGTTTAGTATATGTATATGTTACTGTACTGGTATATGTCCTTGTTATTCTCTGTGGTTGTATGTGATATATGTACTTGGTACCAGTGTTACAGAGGTATCTCAGATCTTGTCAGTCTTGTTTAGTGTATGTATATGTTACTGTACTGGTATATGTCCTTGTTACTCTCTGTAGTTGTATGTGATATATGCACTTGGTACCAGTGTTATACGGGTATCTCAGATCTTGTCAGTCTTGTTTAGTATATGTATATGTTACTGTACTGGTATATGTCCTTGTTATTCTCTGTGGTTGTATGTGATATATGCACTTGGTACCAGTGTTATAGAGGTATCTCAGATCTTGTCAGTCTTGTTTAGTATATGTATATGTTACTGTACTGGTATATGTCCTTGTTATTCTCTGTGGTTGTATGTGATATATGCACTTGGTACCAGTGTTATAGAGGTATCTCAGATCTTGTCAGTCTTGTTTAGTATATGTATATGTTACTGTACTGGTATATGTCCTTGTTATTCTCTGTAGTTGTATGTGATATATGCACTTGGTACCAGTGTTATAGAGGTATCTCAGATCTTGTCAGTCTTGTTTAGTATATGTATATGTTACTGTACTGTTATATGTCCTTGTTATTCTCTGTAGTTGTATGTGATATATGCACTTGGTACCAGTGTTATAGAGGTATCTCAGATCTTGTCAGTCTTGTTTAGTATATGTATATGTTACTGTACTGGTATATGTCCTTGGTATTCTCTGTAGCTGTATGTGATATATGCACTTGGTACCAGTGTTATAGAGGTATCTCAGATCTTGTCAGTCTTGTTTAGTATATGTATATGTTACTGTACTGGTATATGTCCTTGTTATTCTCTGTGGTTGTATGTGATATATGCACTTGGTACCAGTGTTATAGAGGTATCTCAGATCTTGTCAGTCTTGTTTAGTATATGTATATGTTACTGTACTGGTATATGTCCTTGGTATTCTCTGTAGTTGTATGTGATATATGCACTTGGTACCAGTGTTATAGAGGTATCTCAGATCTTGTCAGTCTTGTTTAGTATATGTATATGTTAGTGTACTATATATGTCCTTGTTATTCTCTGTGGTTGTATGTGATATATGCACTTGGTACCAGTGTTATAGAGGTATCTCAGATCTTGTCAGTCTTGTTTAGTGTATGTATGTATGTGTTACTGTACTGTTATATGTCCTTGTTATTCTATGTAGTTATATGTGATATATGCACTTGGTACCAGTGTTACAGAGGTATCTCAGATCTTGTCAGTCTTGTTTAGTGCATGTATATGTTACTGTACTGTTATACGTCCTTGTTATTCTCTGTAGCTGTATGTGATATATGTACTTGGTACCAGTGTTACAGAGGTATCTCAGATCTTGTCAGTCTTGTTTAGTGCATGTATATGTTACTGTACTGGTATATGTCCTTGTTATTCTCTGTGGTTGTATGTGATATATGCACTTGTTACCAGTGTTATAGAGGTATCTCAGATCTTGTCAGTCTTGTTTAGTATATGTATATGTATATGTTACTGTACTGTTATATGTCCTTGGTATTCTCTGTGGTTGTATGTGATATATGCACTTGGTACCAGTGTTATAGCGGTATCTCAGATCTTGTCAGTCTTGTTTAGTTTATGTATATGTTACTGTACTGTTATATGTCCTTGGTATTCTCTGTGGTTGTATGTGATATATGCACTTGGTACCAGTGTTACAGAGGTATCTCAGACCTTGTCGGTCTTGTTTAGTATATGTATATGTTACTGTACTGTTATACGTCCTTGTTATTCTTTGTAGCTGTATGTGATATATGCACTTGGTACCAGTGTTATAGAGGTATCTCAGATCTTGTCAGTCTTGTTTAGTATATGTATATGTTACTGTACTGTTATACGTCCTTGTTATTCTCTGTAGCTGTATGTGATATATGCACTTGGTACCACTGTTTTAGAGGTATCTCAGATGTTGTCAGTCTTGTTTAGTATATGTATATGTTACTGTACTGTTATATGTCCTTGGTATTCTCTGTAGTTGTATGTGATATATGCACTTGGTACCAGTGTTATAGAGGTATCTCAGATTTGGTCAGTCTTGTTTAGTGTATGTATGTATGTGTTACTGTACTTTTATATGTCCTTGGTATTCTCTGTAGCTATATGTGATATAGGCACTTGAAACCGAAGCAATGTAATTTCATTTAACTCACAGTGTGTGTGGGTCTGAATGACAATAAAGTTTACTTTGACTTTGGCTTTCTCTCCACTAGAGTACTTCTCAGTTACCATAGTTTTCTTTTCCAGATGTAAATCTAGACCTAGTTGGGATTTACAATTGTTCCCCCACTCTTGTAACATTTTTCATACTAATAGTGTTTACAAACTCTACTGGTAACCCCTCTGAGTGAACACGTGTTTTTTAGAATACTGAATTCTTCTTCCAAGGCCTCTTTACTAGAAGTCATTATGGCTTCTCAAATGTGCTAACCTTCAGCCAAACTCTTTTTGTGACTTATATGGTGGTAGCTGTTGTAGTGTAATATGAGTTGCTAAAAGTTGGCTTTCTGTAAATCTTAGATATGAACTCATCTGTTCCAGCTGAAATTAAAGTGTCAAGATAGTTAACACTTTGATTATTAAAATCCCAAGTGAATTTTACAAAGGAAGTGGAAGCATTGTGTTGTTTAACAAATTCTGGAATGAGTTCCAAGGGACCTTCCCACAAAATAAAAATGTCATCCAGGTATCATAAATATGTTTTACATAATTAAAAAAATTCTGATTTAAACGCATGTACTTTCTTCCATGAGAGTAACACCAAGCTGGCATATGAAGAGGTACAGACCACTCCCATGGTGACTCCCTTGATTTGTTTAAAAAACTCAACCTCAAAGTGAATAAAGTTGTTTTCCAACACAATCAACATCAGTTCTTTAAGTAAGTCTACCTCAGTGTTTGTCAAGAAAGAACATTCTTTAAACTGTTGTGAAATAGTTCAATGTCCAAGGTGTTGGGTATGCAGGTAAAAAGGTCTGTAGCATCTATAGTGAGAAATCCTACGTTCTTGGATGAAAGTTTGGGAGTAAATCTACTGAGAAAGTCCCACAAATCCTTCAGTAAGTGAGATCTTTCTTCAAACCATAGTTTAAATTTTTTGAGAATGCAGGCTGTTAAAGGGCGACTTTTTGAGCTATGTGCTGCCATTATGGCTCTGTACTTTTGGTTTTCTACTTCTTTGTGAATCGTAGGTATACCAAAGAAGTTGGGTATAGTGGGTTTTTTATTACTTAAATATGTGAATATATTCGAGTCAATTCTGCCTTCTAGTAATAGTTCTTCCAAAAGTAAATCAATTTTGTAACAGGCAATGTTAATTTCATTTTTTGATATGTAACATAAGTACTAGTGCCAAACAGTAATTCATTAATTACTTCAGTGTATTGTCAAGCATTTATCATTACTGTCCCACCTCCACTATCCGGTCACATGACCCTGAATAATTTCTCCTGAATAAAGCATTTGGCTTTCACTGCTCGTTTTTTTTTTTTTTTTTACAGTTGTTTAATTTATCTGCAGTCATTTTGGTCTCCCTTGGAGATTGACAACATTTTGTATTTGATTATTGGTCTTTTATTCCATCCACTGTCCTTTTTCACTTTTTTAAAGTCTGACTGAAGTGTTTAACAGTCCAAATGAGGTGTTTAGCAGCTTCCCTCTACTCTTCTGTTGTGACTGCTTTCTGTATGGTAAGAGTAGGGGTGTTAAAGCACTACTGTTTTTTTTTTCTCTGTGTTTTGAGTATATGACTCCTGGATCACATGTTTGCAATATTAGCTTTATTTGTAATTTTATATGAAATTTTTGTGCAGTAATTCCAAATGTAATTGATGTATATTTACACTATATGCATCTTGTGTCACAGATGTGCTTCTGTTATGGCAGTAGACAGCTAAAAAACTGCCCTTTTAGATCATTAGGTGCCCCTTTGGCCTTCCACTCCATCCCGCCCCACCCTACCCCCGGCCTTTTGCAGCTTCTGGCACCTCTGGTAACAAGGGGTGTATCTCATTAATCAAGTCAAACAATTAGCAAAAACCCAAGGTTCCTAAACAAAAAGATCACAGGTCTAAAATCCCTATCTGCCAAGACAGGATAGAAGCTCCATCTCTTTATTGTGTCATTACAGACTTTTGAGGGAAGATCTCTTTCTTATTTACTGCACATTAGAGACACAGTTGACCTGGGCCTCCTGTTTCTCAGCAAGTCCAATATCTCCACCAGTACTAGATCCAGGAACATAAATCTTTATCAGATAAATGCAGCAACCCTATCCACTGTCCCTCCTATGTTATTGAGCAATTAAAATAAAATGTGTTTGTGAGTATGTGTGCTGTATGTCAGTAACTATGTGTGAGTGATTTTGTGTGTCTTTGTGTGGATGTGAGCTGGCACATAGAGCTTTAACATTTGTAAAATCTTCAGGTTTATCTGTACCTTCTTACTTTATTTTAAATCCTATTTAGGCATTACATATTGTCCATAAAAGGCACTCCACATGCAGTTCACAATATTTTGTACATTAAGTGGAGTGCCTGGCATGTGCAGGCTACTGTGTTTGCGAATTACCAAAAATAATCAAGTTTATAAGCACCAATTTCCAACTTAAAAAAAAAAACTTAATCATGGTTTACCTAAACAATCAACCTAGTACTCAAGAAGTTTGTTTTTTATACGTTTGAGCAAGTAAGTTTAAATATAAAGGATAGTAACCTAGAGTTACTTCACCATCAAAGAGTTTTATAGGCAGAGATGAAATTAAATTCCTGTATACTTATGTGGCTCATGAAGCCATAAGCTTTAAAAATTCATTGAAGGGTGCATGACTAAGACATTGAGGTTCTTCTGTAATAGTTATGCTGCATATTGTTTTCTGATATGCAACATTCACACACCACATACTCCTTTTTTAACTTCTGTTACCTTACATATTTTATATTGAATTTTACTTGACTTTGTCAGGGCTAGCTGTATTTGTAGTATGTGAACTTACATATTTTATACTGTGCATATATAATTGCACTTGGCTTTGTTATGATTAGCTGTATTTGTAGTACATGACAATTGTTTGGATTTATACATTTATTAACATAATCAGTCATTGTTCATCATTCTCACTGTTGCAGTAGCCTACAATTGGGCTATATCTTGTCCAGGATATAATGGCCAGACAAAATGAGTCTGTATCCTTTCCACACATGCACCCAAGCTGTAGTGTCGCAAGATCCACAAGGGGAAAACAGCAGTTTGGGTGTTATTTTCTTCAGTAGTTTCTTGCCAGCCTGAAGAGAGCATCTCTAGGTTTCACAGTGGTAGGCTCCAATCTCCCATTTCTGCATTTCTGGCAGATAAGTCCCCTTTGGGGAACCCTTCCACACAGAAATTGTATTTTTTTCTGATTATTTTTTTATTTTTTTTTTTTTGGCAAGTAATTGGTACTGGGTTTCTTTAAGAAAACTGTCTATTTACTTTGTTGACATTCTAGCTGAAACATATTATTAGGTGAGTTATGTTTTACTTGCTGAGACTGATTCACTGCTTTTTGTGAGGAAATGGGCTGCATTTGTACTTTTTATGTGTGGATTAAAAGAATTAAATGTTTTAAGGGATTCCAAGTGTATTTTTATGCTTGTTTATACTTTGTGACAACTTACCTGAATTTTTACTTAATTCAATAACACTTCCTATGAAAAAGGACTTCTGAACTGTGGGGACTGAGGTGCACTGCCTGTGCATTTACTTTTATGATGTTTGTGGACTGTGCAGGGAAATGTACATGTATGTACTATTTGTGATCACTAGAGTAACAACTTATTTCCAACAGATCCATTGCAGCACTGCCAACCAGCAAAGATGCTATTCTTACCAGTCCAGCCATTTTTCTTCCTGCTGTACCTAAAAAGAAAAAAAAAATTAACAGCCCTTGCCTGTCATGTGGGTTTAGTCTACATCTCAGCCATAGATGGGTGACTCTGCAGAAGCCACAGCTTCCCCTTCAGATCACACACTGGTTTCCCCAGAGCCAAATGATGTAGTCCTTTCCACCACTATGGACTGGGGATTAGCCATGCCCTCTGTGACTATTCCAGTGCCTACTCTAGGCATGGCAGAACCATCATCTTTTCTCCTTGAGGTTCTTCCTGGGGTGATCAAGGTAAGAGACCTGTTTTCCAGGCCTAAGTGCTATCTTTCAGTTGGTCTCTGTCCAAGAAACAAAATGTTAGATATATTTCATCTAAAGGCAGTGTGTCTGTTAATAAATCTAAATTACTTTCCTTAGTTAAGGGTTTATTGCAGGCTTTAAATACTGTGGAACATCAGGAAAATGTAAGCAATAGATTCCACAAATCCTGATATTTCATCAGAGGATTCTGATAATGACAAGGACAGGGCTTCTTCTGTATTTTCCTCACAAGCACCTGACTCTGATCCTTAGTAGGGTGTTTCATTAGTTTTGCCTATTGAGGAGTTTTCATTTTATGGGAATGTATCAGGATGAATAATGTATTTTTGAGGGAACAAATGGATGCCCGACCCTTTAAGGAGATATGCCGAATTCTACACCTATTTTTTCTATTATGCCAGCTTAGGAGGATGTTTTTGATTCTGCCAGCAATAATCTTGATATTCAATCTTCAGTCCCTTAAAAGGCAGATAGAGTTTATAAAGTATCTCGGTCTAACAGTGTAACGAGTATTTGTTTACTCACCTCAGGTCTGACCCAGCAGCTATTTCTATTTCTTTTCTAGTTGCCAGCAAAGTCCTGGTCAGTGATAATCCATCGCTTTTTGTCAAGGATGGTAAGACTTTTGACAGGTTTGGTAAGAGAATTTTCTCTTCTTCACCTCTCATCTTCAGAATACTGAATTACCAGGGTCATACGTTGATGTACATGTTGACTTGTGTAGCTAGTCTGTGGAATGATTCTGCCACGTTAACCTCAGAAGGTTGGTCCTTTCCCCTATTACTGATTCTCTTTTTCAAGTGTCTAAACATTATTTAAAGAGTATGCATGCTTGTTCAGACTCTGGGTCCAGGCATACAGTTACTGCTACTGTGATGAGATGTTTTATCTGGCTACATAATCAGAAATTTTCTGAAGAAGTAAAATTTGAGATTTTAAATTATAATTTGGATAAGGAGGCTTTGTTTGACTCTCAGCTACTTAGGTACTCAAAATAGTTTGATGAAAGAGGTAAATTGATCTAGGGAGTTTCTAAGACTTTTTAGCACTCCTTTTCTAAATCTTTCTTTTTCAAAAAGCAAAACTAGCAATCCCAGCAAGCTTCCAGCAAACAGGGATATAAAAGGAAATGGCAGAGGTGCCCAAAAGAAAACAGGGATCCTGTCAGAAAAATGGACAGGCCTCTGCCTCAGAATAACTATTACAGCATTCTTCCTCCCTTCCCTCTCCTCTTCCCCTTTAAGTCTATCTCAGAAAACTAGTTCACGGTCTTCCTCTTTGGCAACAGATTGTTTCATACAAATGCGTTTTGGGAGTAGTTCAAGAGTGTTAGAAATAGCACTGGATTGACATACCTTTTCTTGGGGAATTCCCCCTTATCCTCTGAACAAGACAGATTTTTTTCACACAGGTTCTTCACTATGTTTTTCTTTGGGAGTCATATTTCTATTTCTCTTCTAGTTGCCAGCAAATAACACCAAAGGGGGGGGAAGCATTCTATTCCAGAATGTTTCTGCACCAAGGAATGATCCTTCATGAAGACCACAACTCAGCCTATTCTTTCTCAGCTTGTCTGTGAAAGTACCAGAGTTTAAGATGCTGACCTTACAAAGTCTGTTATATCTCATTCCTCTTCTGGGTTTCAAGGTAACTCCCAACTTAAAAGATGCTTAGCATTGCATCACTATTGCCACAGAGTTCAGAAATTTCCTTGGATTTTTTTTCTGTCAGGGTCACATTATCATTTCTTATATTAACCTTTGGGTTATCTATAGCTACAAATGTGTTTACAGAATGTCTAGCTCTAATGAAAACTAATTGTAGACTGCAGTGCATTCACATATTTTCTTATTTAGATGATTTACTTATTTTTACAGTCTTTTTCAGGTGTCAGGAGTCACTTTCACGAGTTACAAGTCTCATTTTCCACCTGGGATTTCAAATCCACAGTAAAAATTCCTCCTTAATTCCTTCTTACAGGATTGCATTTCTAGATGCCTTCTAGATTCTTCCCTGCAAAAGGCATTTCTAACCAAGGAGAAAGTATACTTGTATCTGGAACTCTTCCTGAGCTTCTCAAATCACTCTCAGAATTCAGCCAGAGAGTATATCAGGATTCTAGAGTTTGTAGCATTTATGATTTTCATGATTCCTCTTGCCAGGTTGCACATGAGAAAAATCCAGTGTTTATTAAAACTATGAATTTCAAATTCCAATCATGTGTTCTGTGAAAAGAGAGCTGGTTTAGTACAGATAACAGACTCCCCTGAATCCAGGTTTCCCATTTTATTTTCTGACCTCAGCCCAATTTCTGACAACAGACATGTCATATTTTGCTTGAAGATAGTTTCACTGAAGGTAAAGTATAGGGCCTTTGGAACAAAACAGACAGACCAAAGCAAATAAATGTCAAATAGTTGTTAGCTATGTTCCATGCTATATAATTTTGTCATCATTTGTGGTCCCCTGGATCTCTGCAGGTGATTACAGATAACACCACAGTGATGTGGTACATAAATAAACAGGGGTGCCAGGTCTTACTCTCTATTAAGGCTGGCTTTGGCAGCTTGGGAGGTCACTCTGAGGCATTATTCAACCCTCCAAGCTTCGTACATTCTGTCTGATCAAACTGTAATGTCAGACAAGCTGAGCAAGATCAGGACAGACCTCACAAATGGAAACTGAATGAAGGGGTATTATTTAGGTTCATAGGTAGGTACTAGGCTATCTGCCCAAAGGCATTTATAAGCCTAGCTGGAGTGTGTTGGCTTTTGCCACCCCCTTAGATTAGTTCCCTGTGCCTCTGTCCAGCAGAGCCATTGAAATGATCCCTGGGGTAAATTTTTTGTTTCCCATCCACTCATCAAGGCTTCTCTTGAAGAGTGTTAGCGAGGAGCTCTGCCTAATGTAGATTGGAATCTTGCTCCAGAGCATGGGAAGTCTCTGGGACAGGAATCTATCCCTCCTATTTATTGTTGTGGTGAGGTTTAGATCCCTGGAGCATGTGGTTCAAGGGGATATGGTTTTCTTTAGGTGGAACATGTCCATCAATTCTGGGTTGGACATGGCCTTGTATGTCAGGCAGAGATCAACTCTGAGTAGGCGGTATGCAACCAAGTACAGCTGGAGTTTCTTCAGTCGAGCTGCATAGGGCATCTGCTTGAGGCCAGTGATCCTCTTGGTGAGGTACTTCTATGGTCTTTCCAGTTGTTGCAGGTGTCTTGTAAGGTACATCCCAAATGGGGCATTGTACTCTATGATGGGTCTGATGAGTGATGCGTAGAGGGGCACAATGACCTCTTCCGATCTGGATGCAAACCTTTTTGTGATTAGGTGGGCCACATAGAAGGATTTTCTAACCACTTTAGCAATAGGATTATCGAAGGAGAGGTTACTATCTACTTGGGTCCCCAGATCCCTTATTACGTCTTCCGTATTTGGGGGGGCTACCACCTATGTGATAGTTTGTGGGTACTTTGTTTTTTCCAAAGGGGATGACTTTTTGGCATTTAGCTTGAGGCCATGGTTTTGACACCAGGTATCTGTCTCAGTGAGACCCTTTTGGAGGATGTCTGTGTCAGCCGGAGAGTCAATTATGGCCCCTAGTTTGCAGTCATCTGCGAACTTGGTCAGCCATAGTCCTCCTGTGCTTGCCTGTACCTCTGAGAAGTATATGCCGAACAGGAAAGGTCCTAGGACTGAGCCCTGGGGAATGCCACTTGTAACTGGTTTAGAGTCAGACCTAGCTCCCGCAACTCTTACCATGTGGGTTCTATCCATGAGCCCGTTGGCAACCCATCTCATGATGTAGGGGTTTATGTTCAGGATGGTGAGCTTGTCTATAATACCTGAGTGGGGAATGGTGTCGAAGGCCTTTGCGAGGTCTAGGTAGGCTGTGTGGACCAACTTTCCCTCATCTATAACCTTGGTAACTGTCTCAAAGAAGTCCACCAGGTTTAGGAGGCATGATCTGCCCTTAACAAAGCTGAACTGGGTGGGGTCCAGTGTTTGGAGGTTCCCAGTGTCTCTGTTAATGAGATCCATGATGATGTGCTCCATAGCTTTGCAGACTAAGCTAGTCAGGCTTATAGGGCGATAGTTCCCGGGGTCTGTTGTGGCTCCACCTTTGTGGAGCAGAATAACCGTTGCTGTGCACCACTCTGTGGGCACATAGCCTGTGGAGAGGCTGAGTTTAAACAGTGTGTTTAGGTGAGGGGTTAGTTCATCTTTGAGCTCATGTAGGACTCAGCATGGGACACCGTCCGGTCCCATTGATGCTGTGTCTTTGGCTTTGGAGAGGGCTGTTTTAACGTGAGTGTCTGTGATTTCAGGGGCACTACATTCTTCTGGTATAGTTATGGGCCCTTTTGGGGGTGAGAGGGGGTGAAGTTTGCACTGAACCTATCTGCCAGGATGTTGGCTATATCGGTTGGTTCAGTGTATTTTGTGCCATTCTGCACTAACTCCGAGCAGATCTGAGAATTGACACTTAGATTCTTGACATAGCTAAAGAATGCCTTGTGGTTATCTTTGGAGTCCATGGCAATTTTTCTTTCGAAGCTAGCCTTGGATGATTTTATGAGGGAACTTAGTTTCTTGCTGATACTAATCAGGGATGTCTTCCCTTCTTGGGATTTTACTCTTTTCTGTACTAGTTTTCTCCTTCTCTTGTATAGCTTGCTTATGACAGGGGTCCACCAGACTGGATTCCTTTTCTTGGGAGGAGTGAGTCTTGGTTTTGTTTGGGATAGCATGATCCATGCATTCTTGTAGGTGCTCGTAGAGTGCATTAGTAAAGGATTTTGCAGCTTGGATAGCGTTATCCTTTAGCATGGGGGATTTGAGACTTCCCACCTCAGTTTTAAGTAACGTGGTTTGCTTTTGAAAAGTTTTTCATGGTAGTTTCTTTGACCAGGAGTGGTGGTGGAATGTGGATATCCAGAGTGATTAGTTTATGGTCATATCTAACCAACGAGGGGTTGACGTCCGATGTGGAACACCAATCGCCCATGTTGGTGATGACCAGGTCCAATATGTTGTCGCCTCTGGTGGGGGTGTTGACTAGTTGATCCAGGGCATTTGGGTTTATAAATTCTAGGAAATGTTGGACAAGGGAGTTTGTACTTGAGTAGTTCTCCCAGTTAATGTCTGGGTAATTGGAATCACCCAATATCAGGGTGTTTGGTAGGATCTCTATGTTTCCCAGTGTTTCCAGGAATGCAGAGTGGGGGTCCTGGAACATGGTGGGTGATCTGTAGCAAGCTATAATTTGAATAGCAGTTTTGCCCATTGTTAGTTGCACATGGATGATCTCTGAAGCATCGTGATGTGCCACTAACCTGGATGTGTGGGTATCCTTGATGAATATAGATACTCCCCCGCCTTTTGTATTTTGTTCCGGGTTTTGTGGCCAAAATGTATGGTATGAGTTGTAGCCTGGTAGTGCTGGGGTACTCTCTGAAGCCTTAAACCAGGTTTCTGTTACTGCACATATATCGATTTTCTCCATACTGAGAAGTTCCTCGAGTGTGTGCATTTTGAGGTTTAGACTTTTGGCATTGAGTAGCATTACCCTCAGTTTTTTGTTACTTATGCTATTTACAGTGGTGGGTTTGTCTTTTGAGCCTTGCCTAAAAAAGGCACTATGGGGGTGGCAAGAGCCTTGGCCAGTATCGAAAAGCCTAAGGGTGACAGCTGCAAGCCATCTTTAGCGAAGCAGCATGGCTTGTCCAGCATGTCATCCCAGGCTGACAGACACTGGATCCCCTTTGAATGAAACCAGAAGCTTAGCCAATTGTTGAAATTGATAATTTTGTCTCTATACCATGGTATCATTCTTGGTGAGAGCAGGATGCTACTCAAGGTCAGGGTCATACAGGCCTGGGCTACGTGATGAGAGAGCTCCTCCATGTCTCTTTTCGTGTAGTCCAGGGAGGTACGGCTTAGATCATTTACACCAACATGGACAATGACAGAGTCATATTTGTACTTGTTCTGGAGTGACCTGAGTGTTTGTGTTATATGGAGGATCGTGGCACATGACAGGCAGCTAACAGTGACCTTCTCCTTGTTCAGCCTAGTGAGTGGGACGTCAGTGTGCTTGACTATAGAGTCACCTATTACTAGTGTGTTGGGTATGTTATTTTGCCTTAAGGGCTGTGATTGCATGGTACACTGGTTTTGTGAAGTATGGGTTTCATGGTTTGTGTTGGGGGGGTGGAGTTTGCTTGGATATCTGCTTTGGAGGTCTCTGTTGCTTTTGCAGATTTTTATTTAGAGCCTCCAAGTATGTTTTCGTGTATTTATGTATGTTTTTGCCGGTGCTGGTTTCATAGGTCTATGTGAGACTGGTGGTGTGATGCAAGTAATTCCCTTCTCCTCTTGACTGCCTGGTCCAGTCTTGGGTTGAGAGAGCTTAGCCTCTAGTTTGGCTGTATAATTGCATCTCTTGCATGTATTAGTGTTTGGTGGAAGGAGGAGAGGGTTGTCTGCGTACATGAGGCAATTGTGACATTGCCTTAAAATGCCCAGATTCACCAGTTGGACCAGAGAGTACACCTGAAACTGCCCTTTGGACATACCTGGATAGGTACAGTGAACTGTTTTACTGATTGGCTGGTAAGGTTGAATAGAGAGCCTTGTCCTTCTCTACAGTATAGGTGGGTCTAGTGCTAATGTTTTAGTGCTTCCTATGAGTTTTGAGCAAGTGCTGGGATGAGAAGTGAATGGTTTGAGTGCTTAAGTTGAAAGTTTGTCTAGTTCCAAGGGAAAAATTGAAGAGTAGACTTTTGGATTTGTTTAACAGGATGGCCCACTAGGCCATTGTCAGCCCATTTTCAGTGTATGCCCGGGGAGAAAAGCTCCACACTAAAAAGAACAATTTATAAGCTATAAAGAACAATGCATAATACATTCACAATACACAATACATAACATCCAATACAGTACAATAGGTCAGCATGATTAGTACAATGCAACAGAAGGGGTGCAGCTGATAATTTAAAATCAGAGTACAGTATCAAGGATAAAGTGGATTACACAATTAGGATATAACAAGTTAGGATAAATAAGTTACTTATGTGAGTAGCTTAGTCTGAGTAATTAACACTTTTGAAGTTATAAGCTTGAATATAGGTGATAGCAGGCAGTACCAGCACTGTAATTAAGTAAGTGTTTTGAGATTCATAGGTTCATAGGTTCATAAGTAGGTACTAGGCTATTGGCCCTAGGGCCTATATAAGCCTAACCAAAAATGTACACTGGCTTTCGCCACCCTAGAAAATTATTTTTCTGTGCCCCTGTCGAGCAGAGCCACAGAAGTAATCCCCAGGGTGAATTTCCTATCTCCCATCCAGTCATCAAGATTTTTCTTGAAGAGTGCTAATGACTTTTTGACTTAGATAGGTAGTCTGTTCCAGAGTATGGGAAGTCTCTGGGACAGGAATCTATCCCTACAGCATGTTCTGTTTATTGTGATGACAAGGTTTAGGTCCCTAGAGCATGTAGCTCGCAGGGATTGGGATTTCTTTAAGTGGAGCATGTCCGACAGCTCTGAGTTTGACATTACTTTGTATGTTAGGCAGAGATCACCTCTGAGTAGGTGATATGCAATGGAGTAAAGCTGGAGTTTTTTGAGACGGTCTCCATAGGGCATCTGTTTGAGGCCAGTAATCCTCTTTGTGAGGCATTTCTGTGGCCTTTCTAGTTGTTGTAGATGTCTTGTGAGGTACATACCAAAAGGGGCATTGTACTCTATAATGGGTCTAATGAGTGATGAGTAGAGGGGAACAATGACCTCTTTTTTTCTGGATGAGAAACCTTTTGTGATGAGGTGAGCCATGTAGAAGGATTTCCTGACCACTGTGGCGATGTGAAGGAGAGACTACTGTCCACCTGTGTCCCAAGGTCTCATCACATTTTCGGCATTAAGTAGACTACCAGCTATGTGGTAATTCATGGGTACAGAGTTTTTATCAAAGGGGATGACAGTACACTTTTTGGCATTGAGCTTCAGGCCATGGCTTTGACACCAGGCATCTGTCTCAGTGAGGCCCTTTTGTAGTATGTCCACATCATTAGGAGTTTCGATTATGGCTCCTAGTTTGCAGTCATCTGCAAACTTTGTTAGCCAAAGGCCTTCTGTGTTAGCCTGTACTTCAGAGAAGTAGATACCAAACAGGAGAGGACCCAGGACTGAACCCTGTGGTACTCCACTTGTCACTGGTCTGAAGTCGGATTTGGAGCCTGCTACTTTCACAGTGTGGGTTCTGTCCATGAGCCAGTTGGCAACCCATCTTGTGACAGAGGGATTTATACCTAGTTTAGTGAGCTTATCTATAATTCCAGAGTGGGGGGATGGCCTTGGCGAGATCTAGATAAGCTGTGTGAACCACCTTACCCTCATCTGGTGACTGCTTCAAAGAAGTCAATCAGGTTTAGGAGACATGATCTGCCTTTTACAAATCTGAACTGGGGAGGGTCCAGAGTTTGGAGATTACCAATGTCTTTGTTTATGAGTTCCATGGTGATACGTTCCATGGCCTTGCAGACCAGGCTCATCAGGCTAATGGGGCGGTAGTTCCCGGGGTCCATCATGGCTCCCCCTTTGTGAAGTGGGATAACCATCGCGGTGCACCAGTCAGTGGGTACAAAGCCTGAGGTGAGGCTATGACTGAATATGGTGCTTAGGTAGGGTGCCAGTTCATTATTTAGTTCATGTAGAATGCAGCCTTGGATATTGTCAGGTCCCATGGATGCTGTGTTCTTGGCTTTGGAGAGTGTGTTTTTTACCTGGGCAGCCGTGATTACAGGAACTTTGCATTCTTCCGGTATAAAGATGGTCCCTCTAGGGGGTGAGAGGGGGATAAAGTTAGCACTGAACCTATCTGCCAGGATGTTGGCAATATCTGTTGGTTCAGTATACTTAGTGCCATTGTGCTGTAACTCAGAGCAGATCTGAGTGTTGCCATTGGGATTCTTGACATAGCTATAGAATGCTTTGTGGTTGTCTTTAGAGTCAGTGGCAATTTTGTTTTTGTAACTAGCTTTGGAGGATTTTATGAGGGATCTCAGCTTCTTACTGAGGTTGACCAGGGAGTTCCTCCAGTCATGGGATTTTACTCTTTTTTGCAACAGATTCTTTCTTCTGTTGAGTTTGTTTATGGCAGAGGACCACCAGATTGGCTTCCTTTTTTTGGAGGATAGCATCTTTGTTCTATTGGGGATAGCATGATCCATGCACTCGTGTAAGTGCTCATAAAGTGCATTTGTCTAGGATTCAGCAGTTGTACCTCTATTGTCCATCCGCATGAGTGTCATTAAGTTTGCCACTTCTGTCTTAAGAAGTGTGAAGTTGGCTTTGGAGAAGTTTTTTATGGTGGTTTCCCTAATTGGGGGAGGGAGCGTGATGTGGATGTTTAGGGTGATTAGCTTGTGGTCGGATCTGACCAACGAGGAATTGACCTCTGGTGTGGAACACCGGTTTCCCATGTTGGTAATGAACCATGAGTTCATTACCATGGGAATGAGATAGAAATAGATATATCAGAGTAGTAATGAATGAAGGTGTGGTAGTACAGAGGAGAGAGTCAGGTTTTAGTAAGTGGTGTTTTGGCACATGTGCACTGCCATAGAGAGGAAAATTGTTGTCCCAGGGACTTTTTAAAGATAGCTGGATTGCTGGTAGTCCCATTTAATGGTGGGAGGGTATTCCATAGCTTTGCAATGGTAAATGAGTAGAGCAGATGACCACCTGAGAGGCTTGGCTTTTCTACATTCAGGAGCAATTGGTTTTCAGATCGAAGGGGTCTATTTGTATGGTACTGAGTAAGTTGAGAAGATGGGGCAGGGCAATTTGATGGCTTGTGTATAAATTTGTGTGCAGTGGTTAATTGTAAATATGTAACATAATGTGGAAGTTCTATCCAATTTAATAGGTGTAATGAGGAACCGTGGTGAGATGAATATTTTGCATTGATTATAAATTTAGCAATTTTATTGTAACATGTGTCATGTTTGTATTTCAGAGAGAAATAGATATTGGTAAGAAGAAGGGCTCTATATAGAAGGGATGGAAGCAGAAAGTAAGAGGCTATTGAAAGTTTTGAGGAGTGGTTGAGGAAGCATTTGCATCTATAGAGTGCACCCAGTTTTTGATGTCTTTTTTTAAAATATTGCTGTGAATACGTAGGTCAAATGTTAGGTTTTCAACTATGATGACACCTAGTAGTTTTGTATTTGGAACAACTTCAATGACAGTGTTATTTTTGGAATGAATACTGAACTCATTCTTGTTTAGGGTGATGTTTTTTAAGGGTAAATAGAACAAGTTTAGTTTTGTTGGGGTTTAGGCAAAATGATTATTGGTCATCCATGTTTTGGTAAAAGTGAGTGCAGTCTGGGTGAGTTGCTGTAGCTCCAATGTGGACTTGGCAATGCAGATGATGGTTGAGTCATCTGCTTATTGGATGACAATACCTTGACTAAGAGTGGTGTGGAAGTTGTTGATAAAAATGCTGAACAGAAGGGGCCCAAGTATGGATCCCTGAGGAACACCTGTGGTTGTGTTAAGGAATGGGGACAAAAAATGTTGCAACTTGGCAGATTGTTGTCTATTTGTGAGGTAGTTTGAGAACCAGTTTAGGGTTAGGGGATAGATGCCTAAGTTAGAGAGTTTACTAAGAAGAAGGGGGTGGGAGACTGTATCAAAGGCCTTAGAGAGGTCAATAAATACTAAGGAAATAATGTTTCCAGCATCTTAAGCCCAGTTAACTGTATCCATAAAAGGTATTAGAGCTGTAGTAGTACTGTGACCAGGCCTAAAACCATGTTGAGTAGTAAAAAGGATTTGGTTATAAAGCAGATAATTAAGCAGTTGAGTGTGAATGCATTTTTCTAAGATCTTAGAAATGGGTGAAAGGATAGCAATAGGTTGAAAGTTGGAAATGTCAGTATTATTGCCGCCTTTATGGAGAGAGAAAATATATGCTTTTTTTTCGGATTGAAGGTATGTGGGATTGCTGAATACATCTGTTAAGAAGTATACTGATGGGGTAGGCAATAGAGCTAGCTGGTATTTATAGGAATTCTGGAGGTAGGTTGTCAGGGGTGTTGGTACCAGGTCTGAGTTTAAGAAACATTTTTTTATAGTGGTGGTAGGTATAGGTGAGAGAGAAAAGCTGTTTAATGACAGAGTAGAAGTATTTTCTGGATCTGAAGGGGTGAGATTAGTTTGTGGAAAGGTGGCAGTGAGGATGGCTTTGGTATTAATGAAATATGAATTAAAGAGTGAGGCTATTTCAGTTGGTGTTTTATCCAGATTTGGACAAGGATTATTACTTGAGCCTGGATTTAGTAAGGAATTGCTGGAGCTCCAGATTTTTTTTTTGTGGGGGGATTAGCTTATGTTGGCTTTGTAGACTAAGGTAGTGCTCTTTTTTTATTTTTGATGACTTGACCCTTTACCTGATTATAAGGCTGTTGATATCGTGTGATGTCAGAGAGAATTTTGTCTTTTTTGCCATGATTTCCATGCTTTGCCCCTGGCAATCATTAGTTGATTGGTGGGTTTGGTAAGTTAGCTGGCTTGATTAATTTTTACTCTCTTTTGAAGAAGTGGGACTAAATTGTTTAGGATCGTGAGAAATGTTGAGTTGAAGAACTCAACAGCCTCATCAAGGGGAAGGAATTTTATTGTATCCCAATTGATGCTTTGTAAAGTTTCATTAAAGTAACTGGGCAGAAATGGGAAAAGTCTCTAATTTGCTTATATTGGTGTTTCCTTAGTGTTGGGGTAGTTTTACGCAGTATAAAGGCAGGTAGGTCTTCCAGTAATTGATTTCTTCAAAGATATATTCACCAGGACACATTGCAGACAGGCCTGGAAAACAGATGTTTTTTCATTCCTATGGTTGGGAACACTGTTCCACTGATATCCAGGGTAATTCCAAAGATTTAGAAGAACTCCCCAAAAAAGCACTGCGGTGACTTCCTTCTGGCCTAGGCAACAGCCACTCTCTTTTCTTACAGAATTATACTCACACAAGGCAGTTTAAGTTTGATATACCCCAAATTTAACCAACATCAACTGTCTGCCTGGACAATTCAGTTTTGCTACCTTTTAGGAACCTTATTTCTGAAGACATTCAGCAGGTTCTAAAGGAGGCAAGGAAACCTGCTAATAGGAAATTTTACATTAATAAGTGGAAGAGATTTTCTAGCTGATGACACACTAATAATCAAGGCCAAATCGGGGATCATACACCACTAGTTCTTCAATATTTGCATAAGTTAGACACCAGTGCAGTGGTGCAGTGGTTGCATTGTTACCTTACAGCAAGAGGTTCTCTTGTTCAATTCTTGGCTGGGGTGCCTTCTGTGCAGAGTCTGCATTCTTGGCTGGAGTACTTTTTGTGCAGAGTCTGCATGTCCTCCCTGCATCTGTGTGGGTTTTCCCCACATTACAAAAACATGCATCTGGAGCATTTCTCTCCAGGCCTCTGCTGAAAATTGGCTTTGTTCCAAGTCAGACTTTCCCAGTAAACAAATGTTAAATAAAAAATAAATAAAGTTATTATCCTCTGGTCTGTCTTACTCCTTTTGCAAGGAGTATTTGACAGACATTTCCAAATCCCGTCCATGGATCCTCCTCTTTATTTTCAGATTTTGTTCATCCTGTTCTACAAAGAGATTCGTCACATGTTAGACCACCTAGTAAACAGGTTTCTTTGATGGCATACTGGAAAGCATGGACTCTAGAAGCATTCTAGATGCAGCTATTTCATCATCTGTACATACTTTTACAAAGCACTGCATACATGATCCTTCTCCAGGTATAGGACAGGCTTTGATAGGACCATACTCCAGGGGCACCTGGATTCTAATACTTCTTCCTCCCAGGATAGATAAGATATGGTAATCCACCCATGCAGCTAAAGACTACTGCAGCAGTGATAGTGACGAACATAATACAGTTGTGTAAGTTGCAATTACCATAATAGCAGATGTTCAAATTCCTCACTGCTGTAGCCACACCCTCCCTCAATCACCCCTTTTGTGTATTTAGTTATCTTTTTAGATAAAAGTTACATGTTCCTAATTTTTTTTTGGTGGGGGGAGTAGGCTCTCTACCTTTTGGAAGCAGAAAAGTCCTGAAGAAACTGACACTCAGGCTGCTGTTTTCTCCCTCTAGATTTCAAGATACAGCAGCCTGGGTGCATGTGTGGAGAGGAGCCACAGACTTTTCAAGACTGGCTAGCCGGCTGTTATATCTTGGGTAAGATATAACCCAAATAGCTATTGGCTCCTGCAGCAGTGAGGATTTCAGTGTCTACTGCATACCTTTTAACCTTTTAGCATAAGAAATTTGGACAATGCCCAAAATAATCGGGGACAAAAGCGCAAAAATAGGAACACATTTTAAATATTGCCCTTATAAACTTATAATTTTTTTAATAAAACCATTTATTGTCCAAACTTCCAAACAGTAACATACCAAACATACTCAAAAATGGTGTTAACCTGGAAAGTTGGTAGAATAAAAGGTGTTGTATTAGCATGTGTTTTCTGAAGGATATGAAGTCAAAACTCAAATGTCCATCATTACTTCCGACTTCAATCCTCAATGATTTGGCAGAAAACCACATATGTTATTATGATCAGACCAAAAATATGAGACAAAAATCTGGACATGCTGCAAAGATCTGGCAGTCATGAAGTATGATCTACTGTTAGGGTAATTACGACATATACAACTGTACTTTCTAAAGAAGTTCCACATAACAAAATGTGCATACATAGTTACTAGGCTTGCAATCCAGGGGCCATTAAGGACCCTAGCCAAAATTCCTAGATGCCCTCAATCCCTGCCTTATTAAGTGATTTTCTCAAGGTCAAATTGTAGGCTGCTGGTGGAATCAAACTCTGTGCCATAGGAACTACAGTGTATAAATTTAATATCTGCTCCAAATGCCAGCTTGTTTCAAATTAAAGTTTTCCATTTAAATTGTATAAATTTCAATGTGGAAATTCCATTGATATACAAAATATGTTTCAGTATCACATATCTATGTAAATTATGTAAATTCATCAACAGGGAAGGAAAATATAAATGAGTGGCATGCCTCTCAAGTGTACCTCATTACAAGGAACGTACCTCATTTGGGGTCTTAAAAAGTTCATGTTCCTCAAAGTTCCTCAAGGTTCCACATTGAAAGAGTCTCTCACATTCAGTGTTGGGAATTTTTTTAAGTGAAATCCATGGTAAATAGAAATTAATGATATTAATTCATTAAAGGATCTTCTTTATAAGTAAAACCAGCATATTTTAACCATCCTATGACCTTCCTAGCTGAAGTTGTTAGTAAGTCATTAGTATGTGTTCCACATTTTGCCCATTTGTTTCACACTATGAAGGCAAGTGTTCCTCATTTTGGCGATGGGAGGTTGAGAGCTATAATGAGTGGCAAAAATTAAATTCTTATTTATAATGTCAAAGGCCTTCTGGTCATCTGTTGCTGAAATAGAGGTGCTACAATTTGGACTGCTTCTTGCAAATATTTAAAGCTAACATCTGAAACTGAGCCAAGCAAGTTGTCTAGATAGCATATAACTGCACTCAGAAAAAGGATTACTTATTTTTATTTTACATTTGTTGGCTGGGATAGTCCGACTGGATACATGTCCATTTTCAGTGGAGGCCCAGGGAGAAAAGCTCCAGCATAAACAGATATAGTAAAAAAACATTACAAACTCATTACAAAATAAAGTCTCCAGGTAAATAGAATAGTGTAGAAACAATATAGAGATATATACAAAGTATACATAGACAATCATGAAT
This sequence comes from Protopterus annectens, assembly GCF_019279795.1. Lineage (NCBI taxonomy): Eukaryota > Metazoa > Chordata > Ceratodontiformes > Protopteridae > Protopterus > Protopterus annectens. The sequence continues at coordinate 1,415,537,604 of NC_056737.1, read as the reverse complement.
AGACAAGTTCACAGGTTAAAGGTTACCCCTGTTTACAATACGGGGAACAAATAGACAGTAACTAGGTTACTAGTTTATTCAACATTTCTTAATTAGTGCTAGCCAGGCTTATTACAGTGGCATAGCTAGTTTAGTGCCAGGTGCTGTTTAAGTTTGGTTTTAAACTGGTCTATGGAGGAGAGCATTGTGATGTCAGCTGGAAGTAGGTTCCAGACTCTACTTGCAGAGTTTGCGAAGAGGGCATCACCAGCTGCATTGTTAGTTTTGATGGTTTGAATTAATAGTTTATTTGATCTATTTGATTGGAAATTATTATTATTATTATGATTTGATTTATATGATTATTTGATCAATGTATTTAACCAGCCAACCACTTGCTATAACAATCATTAATTTATAGCCTCCTTTTAATAGTGAGAGTAGACTATGACCTGTTACTAACACCAGTACTTCAGAATCCTTAGGAATAAATACTGTTGTGCATTGGTATTGATAGTCTGCTATAACGCAATCAGAAATGGCATATAGTTGTGCCATCTTTAGAATAAAGGAGATAGCTGCTGTGTGAAAGTCTTTCAAAGGGAGAACTTATAAAGCAGATGAGATTTTTGTTGTTCATTCTTCTTAAAATCTGAAAGAATAACCTGTTCATCAGTTTATGACTGATTGCAAACAGCTAAGTAGTTTGAAATAAAATCAGCAGAAACTTTAATTTGACATTCATCTATACTGTCAGGAATGTTGTGGTAAGGTCACCGGCAAAATGCCTGCAACACACAGCAGGCATAGCAGCAACAGTCTCCAAGCACAAAACGTGAATTTGACTTTCCTATAGAGACCAAAAGATCTGGAACCTTCCTCAACCCAAAAAAAAAAAAAAAAAAAAAGGAAAGAAAAAACCTTTTGCACAAAAGCACTTTTGTGCTATGCAACTTCTTTTGTTTTCATAAGTTGTGTATTCCTGTCCTTCCATATTGGCTAAAGTGTGACCCTTCACAACACCAGACAGAACCTCCTCCATAGGTGTAAGAAAATGAGGGCAATCAGGACAATCAGTACAACACAGAAGACAAGTGCTGAAACCAAAACACTTTAGAAAGAAATTACTTCCATAACAAAGCTACGCCAACTTAATTAAATAAATAATTATAATAAAGGATGTTGTGTAGTGCTGAACCACTTTTTGGGCATATATATATATATATATATATATATATATATATATATATATATATATATTTATATTGTTTTTTGTTTTTTTTTTTAGTTGAGGAAGGTCACCAAATTCAGTTTTCTTGCTCAATGACTATTGTTGCTGTGGCCACTAGTTGTTGCAGAAATTTTGCCAGCAACCTTACCACAGCATTCCATACTGTTAATGCGGTTTCTTTTTTGGGCCAATCTGGATGTGGTTTCTTTTTTGGGTGCTCTTTTATTTTGCGTTTTGCATAAGGAGGTCATCTAAAGCATATGACAATACTAAGCTTTGCTGGGTTGAATTTTATTATTACAATTTTGGTTCAACAATGTAGTATACATTTGTTTAGCTTCAGCCCATGGGGTACAGTAATTTTAAAAATTAATCTGTAGAACAGAATTGTATATATCTGGATCATCTGTCAGTTGGTCCTCAGCCAGCTTTTGATTTTTTGAAGAGTTTACATCATTTCATAGGAAAAAAAACACTTCATGAAATATTTAATGATTGCACAAAATCGATCAAAACTCAATCCATCACAACTCCCAGATGCATTTTATAATTATCCAGTATTGGAGGAAGTTCACATTTCCCCAAAAATACAGGGCCCCCATAACTCTGGAATAATCATTAAAATGGGTCCAGATGTAGTGCTCATCCAATACAGTACATTCAATCAGATGTGTTGAACCACTTAGTGTTCAGTTACAAACTGCTTTGACCTCTTTGAAATTGATCACTTGAATGCAACTACTTGTGAGATAAACTATTCATATCATACAAAATGAAAGCTTTAAAAGCAGCATATTAGGAATGGAAAGATGTGGTCAGTAAACTTCTTCCAGAAAAAGATAATTGGTTATTAATATAAAATCCTCATAAAATCCTCATAAGTTTGCAGTTGGCACAGAAGGTTATTGCAATGAACTGTAGTCCGTTTGGTACAGGGTTTGATTCCCTTACCCTTCAATTGCCTACTGTGTGATCCAGAACAAGTCATTTAACCAGACATTGCTCCTGATTTGCCTTCAAAAAGGGACAGTGTGTCCAGCAGGCCTAACTGGTTAACAAACGGGTATTATTATTGCAAAAACAATTTATTTTAACAAATGACTTATTTTGTACTGATGTTTTAATAAAGATCAAACTTCTACACAGTCATATCATAAACTATTGCTTTTCTCACACATTTCATGTGGTATTTAACATATAGTGTGTTATAGAAAAACATTTATTTTTAATGTCATAGTATTTTTTTATATAATAAATAAAATAAATAAATAAATAAATTTATTTTTAATGTCATAGTAAAAAGGTTTTTCGCCATGCCTCTGTGTTTTGAATCTTCTTCACAGTCTACCAAATAAAAAAAAAAACATTCATAAAGGATAAGAGTTTTAATGAGTATTCTTTATAACTGGATGCAGGCTTCATGCTAGTTCTGCTCCTCATAAGATTACAAGAAAACCTCACTGAGACTCTGCCACAACTCGCTATGAGAGAAAGGTTACTTTGCTTTTGCTTTTGTGTATTTTGCATTAATTTATTGCCTTTTTCTGTTTTGTATACTGTTATTTTCTTTACACCATGCTTTACTTGTATTCTGCTGTGTCTCTTGTGAGTAACAGAAATGTTTTCAAGCCCTCGTGCTGTTGTGTTCTTAAACACAACTGTCTTTCTAGTTGCCTGACCACTATGTTAATTTGACCACATATCTCCTTCCCTCTTCCCATTCATTGGCTGATGTGAATAAGCACAAAATTATCATTTTGGGAAATCATTCCTCTTCAACTATTTAAATTTATTGGCCATCCCACTGTATTCCATAGAACCAGAATACAAAGTGTCCACACCCTTTCAATCTATCTTGCTCTTTTAAAACTAGTGGCGCTCCACTTAGATAGCTAAAGCTTAAGTTACCTCCTTTTTTATGTCTAACTGCTTAGTGCACACTGTAGTGCTTAGGATATTGATCCATTTGTTTTATCTTACCATTAAACATCTATTGCAAGTCCACATTCAGCCTCTCAGTAGTCATCTAGAGATTAGTGCTTCTGTTTTCTCCTGGTGAGAGAAGGAGCACAGGGGCATTATTTTCTGGAGACTGCAGATTATCGGAAAGCCTAATAACTGCTTCATAAGTGGCGGTTTGGAATTTGTGCTTATATTATGCTCCTGGTGAGAGAAGGAGCACAGTGCATTGATTCCTGACTGTTTCCGGTTGGGCAGTGAGTGTCTGCTTGATGTTCTTGATTGGTCTGGTTGCTGTTCAAGGCACCTACAAGGAAAAGGCTACAACAAGACTACAGACCCTTGCATCATCTGGAACAAGACTGTGGATCACCAAATAGGCTGTAATCTGCTTCTCATCTTGGGACTGATGCTAATGTTTTGCTTCTGGTGAGAGAAGAAACAAGGGAGCATTGTTCTCAGCAAAGTGAACTTGTGGTGAGACCAGCACTAGAAGCAGCAGTAGCCATTCATGCACCCCCCCCCTCTTTTCATCATTCTTGACAAGCTAATTATTTGTTTTCAGCTTCAGAATATCTTCCTAAATACTTCATCCTTAAATTTTCAGGGTCTACTTATTAGTTTCCCCTCAGGTGTTTGGCAGTGCCCTGTATAGACACAGACACCTTGAGTGACATTTTTGCTGTAAAAGCACAATTGAAATTTCACCAATATCTAGTTACACACAGGACAATTAGTTTGCAGTGACAAGCACTGTTCCCAGAGTTGTAAACCAGGTACTCCTGATATTGCTTTATATTCTCACTCCAACTGTCTAATCAGGTCTATATCATATGAGCGAATCGCACAAATTGCGAACGCTCATAATATCGAACATACTGGACCTCAAACTTCCTATTGTGGGGGGCTGTGCCACCTCCTATTGTGTGGGGCTGTGCCCCCCACACCCCCACTAAATATATATTCAACTCTGAGGCCGCACTAAAGTGAGGAAAGGGCAAATATCTCATTCTTCACTGTACTGCAATCTCAGAAAAAGCACTTCAAGGTCCAGTACATTCGATATTATGAGCATTCGCAATTTGTGCAATTCGCTCATATGATACAGACCTGTCTAATCAATAAAAAAGGGTCTGTTGCCATAGATATGAACTTTCCCACTATGTTTGTTACCAGCTTGATGGATATGGGCATCCTAAGGCAATGTAGAAATTGCCTCATGTTTACTGACAACCATTTAATTCTCAAACAAGCTGATAAGGTACGTCAGAGATGTATTTACACAATGTCACTGGAGGCAAAGCTCTCACATAAAAGTACTCCTAATATCAAAATCAATAAAGTTGTCAGTAGTACATACACTGCACCCTTCACACACAGTTCAAAGCAGACATATAGACCACATATGCTGAGGCACTTAAATGTAATCCTCCCAAACCGGAAAGACCTCCTAGACAAAGTACACATAACAAATACCGTCAGCAGCTCCAAATGAATTCTTTCAAAACAACACCCACATCAGCACGTACAGCCACATCTCATGGAGCCTTTACTTTTATGCCCATAAAGCAAGCCACCACACAATCTAACATTCTGGTCATTGCACACTCCATTCTGAGACACACTGATGTCCCTCTCACTAGGCTGAGTAAGGAGAAAATCAATGTCAGTTGCATATCAGGGGCTAGGATACACCACTTTATGATCTCACTCTGGTCATTGGACCACAAGTACCAGTATGACAAAGCCATGGTCCATGTAGGTGTAATTGACCTGAGATGTATGTACCTCTCTTGAATATATGAAGAGAGACATCATGGAGCTCTTGGAATATGTGTCCCAAGCTGGTATGAGCTTAGCACTGAGCAGCATTTTAGCTTCTCCAAGGATGATTCCACAATACAAACAAAAGATGACTCACTTTAATAATTGGCTTAGTTTCTGTTGTCATTCAAAGGTGGTTCAATATTTGCCAGAATGGAGAGAGATGGTCAACTGACCATGCAGGTTTGCAAGAGATGGACTGCACCTCTCCCCTCTAGGTTTTTGAATATTAGCTAAAACATTGTCTAACGCCATAGTGCCTTTTTTAGGCAATGTAATTCCATCATAGCAAATAAAAAACAAGGAAATCTAAAGGTATTACTGCTCAATGCTAGGAGTCTAAACAAAAAACTCCTCTCCCTAGAATCTCTCTTTACCCTAGATAATGTTGATATATGTGTGGTCACAGAGGCATGATTTAAAGCCGAGGAGAGCACACCAAGAGTGCAAGGTTATAATGGCTTCCGCACATTTAGACCAGCTACTACACTGATAGGGACTAAAGGTGGAGGTGTCTTGATTTACATCAAAAATCAATATACCTCAAGGATGGTCAAACAAGACTATGCACTTGAGCTGCTTCATGTTCAGATCACCACAGGCAACATCCAGTACCACTTTCTTGCAAGCTATAGGTCCCCCTCTATGAGCCAGGAAACTCATACCATGTATGTAAACTTATTGGAAACACTCACCATCCAACCCAATACCATACTCATGGGCACTTTAATTACCCCACTATTAACTGGGAATCTTATACAGCACCAAATGTATAGGCACAGAGATTCCTGGATTTTGTAAACACAAGCTACCTGGACCAGATTGTCTATACACCAACCAGGGGTGCAACCATACTGGATATGGTCATCACTAATATGGAAGAGTGCTGCACACCCCCTAATGTAATACCCACTCTAGTAAGGTCAGAGCACAAAATGGTCTTCTTTGAAGTAAAAATAAAACCTGGACCTCCAGCTAAACCTGGAATATTAAGGAACTACTCTAAGGCTAACCTCCTGCTATTAAGTGACAACCTGGCAAAATTTCAAGCCCCCATAAGCCCTGAGAATACTGCTGCCTATGCAGAACTGTTCACAGAAACCCTATACAAGCATGTTAATAGCTGCATAGCGGCAGCTGTACCCACCAGGAAGAAGCACAGAAGTAACTCAAAAAACAAGCCACCCTGATGGAATCACAAAATCAATAGGCTGTATAACAGAAGGAAGAAAATCATGGCAAAAATTAGAAGGTGCAGCACCCAGCAGGATAAAGTACTCTTATCAAACTAAATAAACAACTTAAAAGACAAATACAGTCTACCAAAGCCAAATTTGAGGAAATTTTGGCCTCCCAGGCCAAGGGCTATGTCGGCAGCCTCAAAGGTAGTACACAGTTGTGTGCAGAGCTCATTGTAAATGGAGCCACCTATACAGTTCCAGAAAATATAGCAAACCTACTGGCCAATAAATTAATTTCCAACTTTACCTCTCTCTCTCTCTCTCTGTCAGCCTTCACTCAGGAAATACCATCAAATATAACACCTTCTGCCATCACTAGGGAACAGGTCCTTAATGCTCTTTTTAAAGCCAAGAAAACTGCATCAATAGGCTCAGACAATATCCCAGGATGCCTTCTACATAGCATGAAACATGACTTATCAGGCCCTCTGGAGCTGCTATTTAACTGTAGCCTCCAAACAGGCTTCATGCCTTATGAATGGAAAACAGCAACCATCATCCCTCTCTGCACAAATGTGGGCCATCTACAGACCCTGGAAACTGCAGACCCATAAGTCTCACTGGTCTCATATCTAAAGCCATGGAAAGAATTAGCATGTAAATGATCACTAATGATATAGTAAACCTCCAGACACTGGGATCAACTCAATTTGGATTTTCCAAGAGCAGGTCATGCCTATTCAACCTGGTGGACGTCTTTGAGAAGGTCATCAAAGCAATGAATGAGGGCAAAATGGTTCACAGTGACTACCTTCACTCGGCAAAGGCATTTAACACAATACCCCACTCAGACATTGTTGACAAACTCAAGACGTTAGGTCCAAATCCATATACCACCTGGTGAAAGCCAACTGGCTCACAACAGGACCCTGGAAGTTAAAATTGAGGACTCCACCTCTACAAAGAGGCCATTCACAAGTGGAGTCCCCCAGGGATCAGTCCTTGGACCTCTAATGTTTGGCATTTACTTCTCTGAAGTCAAGGCCAATGTCAGCGGTCTCTGGCTGACTACATCTGCAGATGATTGTAAATTAGGAGCTGTCACTGAATCCCACGCTGACAAAAATGTTCTCCAGGAAGGACTGACATAGAAAATCAGCTGGTGTCAGAGCCATGGGTAAAACTAAATGCAAGGGAATGCATAATAGTATCATTTGGGAAGTCATCCACCCCTGTAAACTATCATATTGACAACACACCCCTTAGAGGTAACCCAGTAGTCAGGGGCTTAGGGACACCCATAGACAGTAATCTAGCCTTTGACCATCACATATCTACAGTATTGACCGTGTCTACAGTAGTGAGGAAATCATTCGATATTGTGCAACTTATAAACAAAGGTATGGTATCTACGTCCAAGGAAGTGATTGTTCCATTGTATTCTGCATTCATTAGACTTTTCATTGAGTGTAATACCTCTTTTGGTATATACATAACCAGGCATATCCAACAATTCGAAGGTTCCTCACTAAAAGTGTACAGGACATAAGTAAAATGTCCTATGCAGACCACCTATAAGCCCTATCCCTGTATTGTGTCTCCTACAGGCTGTTGAGGGGAGATCTATGTCTGTCTTACAGGGCATTGTCAGACCCCACTGTGATGGATCTCTTGCACATCCACAAAACAAACAGCACCAGAATTACCTATTCTAAGCACCTAAACCTTGCCTGTGATATAAATAGGACCTGCCAGACAGACTACCCCATCTCTGGAACAGGCTTCTCATCCATGAGAAGCAGAGTTTTTCCCTAACCCAATTCAGGTGCAACTTGGACAATTGGATGAAGGACAGGAAATACATCCATGGTGTGGCACCTATGTCTCTAATAGACACAGACAACATGTAAATGGTTCATCTCCCAGGCCCCTGCTTGTAAATGTCTCATCTCCTAGGTCCCTACTTACATTTATAAGGCTACCAGGACTTGTCAGAGATTTGGGATGCATGGCTAGGCTTAAAAAGGCCCTTGTGGTTGTTAGCCTAGTAAACGCCTATTAACCTATGATGTTTAAATTCCCTTCAAAAATTATGTTGTCTAATAAGCAAGAGCCATACCCCTACCCAACATCTTCCAAAAATATACCATATTCTTTAAAACATTATACAGTCATGCTGTGGTAAATTGCATTGCTTCCCAAAAACCTGAGTCAAGAAAATCCTAAGATTTTGTTCCCTATAGTGTTAATGACTTACGTAGCATCGATAAAGATCAGAAATGCTGCTGCTTTCCTTGTCACATCAGTGAGAATGTAATAATAAGCCAGAGAAGCAACTTTTTTTTTGTAAATCCAAACCTAAAAATGTGTGTGCATCTAAAATGTAGCAAATGATATATATCCACCTTAATTTCACTAAGATAAAGTTAAAAAGAGTGCCTTTTCATGCAGTTATTGAAACCATGGTTGTTTGTTGTCAAGACTGCTGACAGAATATGTAAATCATTCATCACAGTTGCAAACAGAATAAATATATCTTGAAAGAAAAATATCAACCTAAGTTTTCTTCTGTTCATTCTCTCTACTATAAGAAGGACTAGACCATTCCCTGTTATGGCTACCAGGGAACTCCATTTGTTTTAAGAAGTAATAAAGAAAGAGCCAAATAAATCAGTTTAGTTCATGTATCAGACAACTTTTTTAGCAGGACTGTCAAATCAAGTGGGTAACTAATTAGAAATGTATAATTCATTAGCCTCCCATGAAAGACTGTGTGACGACCCACCACTGAACCAGTTATCAAGGAACCTCAATCCTCACCACTGGTAGCAGCGGGGAACGTACACTGGGAGGATGACAAGTACACACACAGTATTTCCAGATGCAACTCTCTGCATCAAGTGCAATTTCCCTTAAGAGCACACAGAAACCACAGTCAGTCCAGAGCTAGTTTTTCCCTCTTTCTCCAGATCCCCAATAAGACTCCCCACTGGCACAGCTTTAGAGTTGAGATCTCAGCTGAGTGGCCAAGGCAAGACCTCCAGCACCCTTTTGGTTCAACCAGTGCTTCATGTCCTTGCCCACATAGCTGACACACACAGTCTTTGAGGTTTGATTTACACACACACACACACACACACACACACACACACACACACCTGGGAAAGGCTGGCACAGGTTTACTAGCTATGCCCCCTTTTGCCCAAACTATAAGGTAGTTATCACTGCCACCAGCCAATTCCTTGTCAGCTACTTTAAGCCCCTTAACAAAGGGTGTCCAGTCTTACTGTGTAATATTAATATTAATACAAATGGTAGTTTGACCAAGAGCAAGGCTATTAGAAGTGCCCGCAGTGTCACCAAATAAATATTCAAGTACTCTCAAAACTTACATATCGCTACACAAATAAGCCACAATGAAATGTTTAAATATATTTAATAATAAATAAAAGGACAAGCCAATACTAAATATATATTCACAGTGACATCAGAGTTCAAAACCACAGGAAATATTTAAAACAACATTGCAGGGCAGTCTCAGATAAATAAAGAAAAATAAGTAAACTAAGTTTTGCTTTATTCTTGACTGTATGTAAGAGAATTACTATACCCTAGTTAACTTAGTTAAGAATAGCAAGGCAGATGTTGTGGTGAATGGTTCTTTTAGTTGCTGTTGTCAAGTCCAAGACAGCGTATAGAATGATGTGTCTCTCTAAGAGACTTCTCAGATTAATATCTCCAATATTACTGCTGGGATAGCTTGCAGAATGACATCATTTCTTGTCATCTGACTCCATCCAAGGCCCAAAACAACCATTGATGGCAGCTGGTAGCATTTAGCGTCTACCTGTGAAAATACATAGAACTCAGATCTTAGGCACATGCTGGTAGTCCTAAAATAAATTGCATGACTTCACATTTCAAAACTAGTAATTATTTCACCTTAAAAACAATACAGAAAACTCCCTAGTGCAGACATTGTGTCTCACACTGCACTGAAACTGAAATATACCATCTTTTTAAGGCCTAGCCATAAAGTAATTTAATTTTAGTTATTTTTCTGAGGTTAACTTTCTGTATTCCAGTTTCCACTGTTAAAATATACATTTAAACAGAATAGTGCATGTACATTTCTGTTCTATTCCAGTAGGGCACTCTATGGTTACATTTCAAGCACAAGCATTCTACAAAATATTTTCTCAACACAAACACCTGTACAGAGCAGTTTGATATACACATGACATACAGTTCTAATACATTTGTAACACAATCATATTTTATAAATCATTTTGATATTCACCAATGACATATAATTATTTACAAAATTCCAGATAGCTGTGCTGGCAGTATCCTCTTTTGTTGCCCTGCCCCCCTTAAAGACTCAGGCTAGTTTTTCAAGTGACCTTTGAGAAACATTGCTTGAGAGGGATGAGCCTATCTGGAAATACATTACCCCATACCCTGTCTTGAGATTCCAGCTGCCTTTGCATTGCTGACCCCATTACAGTGCTACACAGTCATATCATATGTCTGCAATCCTAGGCTCCACCATAGTGATTTGAGATTTTGCTGGCTGGCACCCTGTAGCCATGGATCTCCCTCAGACTCCTCCTGCCTCCTACTACAAATATATAGCACCAAGGCCTCCCTATCATTGTAAGGTTTCATTGTGTTAACATGGTACAATTTGTGCCCCTGACACCTGCCTAGCAGTTCTACCATGTAGTTAACATCACTGACCTTCCTTACCACTTTGAAGGGTACCTCCCAAGCCGCACACAGCTTGGTGTGTCTGACAAGAATGAGAACCATAACCTGCTGCCCTACAGCATACTCTCTAGCTCATGTATTCCTGTTATACCAGACCTTTTTATGCTGTTTGACTTCTGCCGGGTTCTCTTGGGCCAAGTCCATGAGTTCCCAACAGGTCTGACATGAAATTGGCACCTCTGTCAGTCAGTATCTCTTTTGGGAAACCTACCCAGCTGAAAATCACAAACAAAGCATTTGCCACCTTTTCTGCCTCAATGCAGGACAGAGCCACCACCTCAGGGTATCTGGTAGCATGATTTACTACTACTAGGATATACTTCTTCCCTGTGGAACCTGGTGTACTCATAGGTCACACAATATCCATAGCTGCCCCCTGAAATGGCTCCTCAATCACAGGCAAAGACACCAAAGGAGCTTTGACCTAGTCTCTTGCCTTGCCTACTTTGTGGCACTTCTCACAGGTCCTGCAGTATCCTGTTACATCCCTGTAAATCACAGGCCAATAAAAGTTATGCATAATACATCTCTGGTATGATTTATGCCCATATGACCTGCAAAGGAAATGTCATGGGCTATGGCTAGAAGTGCCAGACGGTAGGCTCTGGGCACTACCGACTGCTCTATTCTCTCACCCTCTAGTCCCCCCTCAGAGGTCCACTCTCTATACAGTAACCCTTTGTCTCAGTATAGATTCCCCCTTTCCTTGAGAATCAGGTGCCTCCTTGGCTACCTCACTCAAGCCTTGTAATGTAGGGTCTGAGAGCTTAGCCTGTCTCAGTTGTCTCTTTGTAACCCTTCCCAGCTCCCCTTCCACAGGAAGTCTGATATCCTCTGACAGCCATGCCTCACTGTCAGCCTGGGTACTACTGCTCATCTCTGCCCCTGCAGTCACTCTGTCCAAGGAACATCAGTACCCACCAGCAGCTGTGGCTCACCTTCAGTCTCACTGCTACAGGGTAACTCCCACTCTGAAGTAACCACCTCACCAGTCCTGGCTTCAAGTTTGTGGTCTATCTGGGTCCACCCCAGGCTACCAGACCCACATGCTTCTCTTCAAGCCTCACTGTATGTAACTGCATGCACACAAGGTACTGCATTATCAAAATCATTCCCTGTCAGGACATCTGCAGGGATATCTTCAAACATACCTATTTGCTTGATTCCTTTTCCTCCCTCCCAGTCAAGGTTAATCCTAGCCAAAGGTATTTGGAATTAGGTCCCTCCTAAAGCTCTGACTGGAATAGACTGCCCAAGCAAGTAGTGCTCCTCTTTAACCATTGCATGCTTCACAATGGTTAGGCCAGAGACTATGTCTCTCTTAGCAGTGGCCTGTTTCCCATCTACTAAGATAGGATATAACATCTTGTGGTAGTTTTGTACCCTTGTTGTCTGCAGACAACTTATCACTGGCATTCTGTCATTCCCAATTACTGGCTTCCCCACCTTTTGTTTGCCACCTTGCTTCCACGGACATCTATATGCTACGTGGCCTCACTGATTACATTTAAAACATATAACCCTTGATCCTGGCCATGTACCTGAACTAGCGGCTTACCCTGCTACTGGCAGACTCTGTTGGGCTGGTTTAGGCTGCCCACCATCGGTTCCCTGAGACACATGGGTATCCCTTTCCTGTGCAGTGATGCCCTGCTTGCTAAGTATATGTCTCCCTTTTCCCCCAACTCATCTGCAGTATTACATTCTCTATCTACCAACTGGATTCTCATGTCCTCAGGCAAAGTGCTAAGGGCTTGTTCCCTCACCAAAAGGTCTGCCAGCCATTCAAATGTGGTGACCTGACACCCAGTCACCCACCTATGCAAATGTGATTAACTCAGCAATATATTCACACACACTTTCATCTGCCTTACATCTATGCTTATGAAACCTTTATCTATAAGCTTCAGGTGTTAACTTCAAACATTCTAATAAACAATTTTTAACTGTATTATAATTTAAGCAACCTGTATTAGACAATTTAGAAACAGCAGTTACAGCTTTACCATGGAGTATGAGGCCCAGGAACCATACACAGAGCCCTTGGTCAACATTATACTGTTTGCAAACCCTTTCAAACATATGAATAAAACTATCAAAATGACCACCCTCTGTAAATTGTGGAAGAAATTTACTGACCTTTATTGCTTCTGGGATTCAGTTATTCCCTTCCTCATTACCGTCATAACTCTGGCTAAGAGTCAGCATCTCCTTTTCATGTTGCTTCTGCCTCTCATTTTTGTCAGCTTCCAGACGTTTCAGTCTCTCTGCTTATTCTAATTCCAAACACCACAGTCCCTCTGCTGATTCTCCTTTGACTTCAAAGCACTGCAGTCTCTCTGCTGATTCTAGTTCTAAATGTTTGGCGGCCCCCAGTTCACATCTCTTTAACTCCAGATGGATTTTTAAGTCCTCTGAGGAAAAGTTGAGCTGTCCATTTTCTGAGAGTTTACATCCCCAATGTCAGTCTGGTTGTCCTCCTGGTTGTGGGTCTGTGATGCAACTGTGGTTAGGGCTTCAGTCATTTCAGCTTTAGTCAGGTTGGCATGCACCAGTCCTTTGTCTTGGCATATCTCAGCCAACTGGCTCCTTGTCAGCTTCCCAAATTCCTCTGCTGACATCCTTGCCTGCTCTCCCTGACTAAGCTAATGAAAAAATAAATAAAACTATTGTGATATGAAACTCTGAATTTCTACCACGTGGCTGCTTGAGAGTACAAACACCTTCTTTAGTGACCACTGTTTACAAGCTACAGGAGCTCAATATCCACACCACTGAATCCTAATTTGTAATGTGGTGATCCCACCACTGCCAACTAATAAATGTGATGACCCACCACTGAACCAGTAATCAAGGCGCCTCAATTCCCACCACTGGCAACAGTGGGGGATGTACACTGGGAGGATAGCAAGTACACACACAGTATTTCCAAATGCAATTCTCTGTATCAAGTGCAATTTCATAAATAGAGACCACAGTCAGTCCAGGGTTGGTTTCTCCCTCTTTTTCCAGGTCCCTAGTAAGATTCCCCACTGGCACAGCTTTAGAGTTGCTCAGATGAGTGGCCAAGCCAAGACCTCCAGTACACTCACTGTCCAACCAGTGCTTTGTGTCCCTGCCCAAGTAGCTGACACACGCACACTCCTTGAGGTTTGATTTACAGACACAAACACACACACACTCGCACATACACACACACACACACACACACACACACACACACACACACACACACACACACACACACACACACACACAAACACACACCTGGGAAAGTCTGGCACAGGTTTACTAACTATGCTCCCTTTTGCCCAAACTATAAGGCAGTTATCACTGACACCAGCCAACTCCTTATCAGCTACTTTAAGCCCCTTAGCAAAGGGTGTCCAATCTTACTGTGTAATATTAATATTAATACAAATGGTAGTTTGACCAAGAGCAAGACTATTAGAAGTGCCCGCAGTGTCACCAAATAAATATGCAAGTACTCTCAAAACTTACATATCGCTACACAAATAAGCCACAATGAAAGGTTTAAATATATTTAATAATAAATAAAAGGACAAGGCAATACTAAATATATATTCTCAGTGACATCAGAGCTCAAAACCACAGGAAATATTTAAAACAACATTGCAGGAAAGTCTCAAATAAAGAAAAATATCTAAACTAAGCTTTGTTATATTCCTGTCTGCATTTAAATGATCTACTATACCCTAGTTAACTTACTTAAGACGAGCAAGGTGAGTGGTTCTTCCAGTTGTTGTCAGGTCTAAGAGAATATAGAATGCTGTGTCTTTCTAAGAGACTTCTCAAATGAATATCTCAAATATTGTCGCTGAGATAGCTTGCAGAGTGACCTAATTTCTTGTCATATGATTCTATTCCAGGCCCAAAACAACCATTGATGGCAGCTGGTAGCATTTAGCATCTACCTGTGAAAATACATAGACCTCAGATCTTAGGCAGATGCTGCAAGTCATAAAACAATTGCATTCCATCACATTTCAAAACTGGTAATTATTTCACCACAAAGACAATACAGAAAAATCCCAGGTACAGACATTGTGTCACCCACTGCACTGAAACCGAAAGAAACCATCTTTTTATGGCCTAGTCATAAAATAATTTAATTTCAGTTATTTTTTCCTGTTTCCACTGTTAAAATATACATTTAAACAGTTACATAGTGCATGTACATTTCTGTTCTATTCCAGCAGGTCACACTGGTTACATTTCAAGCACAAGCACTCTACAAAATATCTTCTCAACACAAACACCTGTACAGAGCAGTCTGATATACACGACATACAGTCCTAATACATTTGTAACACAAGCATAATTTATAAATCATTTTGATATTCACCAATGACATATAATTATTTACAAAATTCCAGATAGCTGTGCTGGCAGTATCTTTTATGTACTATAGAATTATGTACTTATCGCATGTGCCATGGAGCTTATATGTTGTCACCTTTTGTCACAGACTGCATAAGAAAAGCTCTAAAAAGAAAGAAAAAAAAACACACTACTGAGGTTTTTATATCCATTATCCCAGTATTCTTTATCTTCATATACAAAATGCCTGTTGTGTGTTGTAGTGTTAGTTCCCAAAGCCAGCTTGTTGTTTAATCTATTTAACATACAGCTGTTAGAGAGTGAGATAGAAATTTTAAAAGAGACAACTGTTTTGTCAAAGTCTTTGTATGCATTGCCTCAGCATTCATTTCCTGGAAAGATTGCCTGCAATTTGTATTAGAGTCATTCTAAGGTTAGCTTGTTGTTTATTACATTTTACATAAAATTCTGACTTATTTACAAGCAGCATTTAATACGTAAACTGTTATACACAGGGACAGAAAAATCCAATGGGACAAGTACTGGCAGAACAATTTAGCAGTCCTCCACCTGGAATAGGTTGCACATAAGGGCTGGTGTGGACACAACTGAGATTAATCCAGATCTCTATTAAAAAAAAAGTCTTTCACCCCCATAAAAATAGTTTTTCACATCCTCCCACTGCTTTCTGACCTCTTGAGCTGTTTAACCATTTGGCCTCCTGACATAATGCTGCACTACAAAACCTAATCTGCTCCACCATCTGTAAGTATAATCTCACTGAACCTGTAATTAGGTTCATAGGTGTGCACTAGGCTAATGGCACTGGAGCCTTTACAATCCTAGCCCATAGGATTACCCTGGCATTGTGCCACCCGACCTTAGTTCCCAGTGCCTCTTTCGAGTAGAACCACTGGAGTGATCCCTGGGGGGAAATTTCTATTTCCCATCTACTCATCAAGATTTCTTTTGAAGAGGGCCAGTGAGGTGCTTTGTTTGACATGTATGGGAAGTCTATTCCAGAGCATGGTTATGAACCTGTCTCTCCAGCATGCTCTGCTGATTGTGGTGGATAGGGAACTTAAAGCAGTAATAGCTCATTTTGACCAAAAGCCTAAGCTCTCTTCTAAAGCTAAAAAGAGAAAAAAATATACATGCTTTCGTCTCACTGGAAAGGAGAAAAGAAATATACATGACTGAGGATTATTACTGGGTATCTGATCATAACCAAGTTGATATGTGAAAAATATGGATATCAAGAAACTATGTGTATTTTGACATCCATTTTCAGAGCTTGATTTTGACTAGAGAGACCCTATCAAAAATTCTTTGTAGTACATGGAGTATTAACTGCTCCATGGACTAACAGTTACAGAGAGAGAGAGAGATAGAAATAAAAAAGTATGAGGTCCTTAGTTTTATAACGTTAGAATCTGTAACACGTTTAGTGCCAACACTTAATTAGTTGCAGTGCTGCTCCAATGTACTGCAAGCAAAAAAAAAAAACAACATTAACTGGAAGGGCAGGAAGTGTTTTACAGCTTCAGAAGCTGTAGCACAATATCTCTGATTCATAGACAGTGGCCAGAAGTATATGTCTGATCTTCTAACAGTTTTAAAAGCTGTAATACACTTCTCATTTCTACATGCATGCAAGCAACACACACACACACACACACACACACACACACACACACACACACACACACACACTTGGCAGGGTAAGTGTATTACAGCTTTTAAACATGCTTCTGTTTCCATATTCCACTCAGTGGAAGTTTCCCAACTTGATCCTATCAGTGCTGAAAGGTGATTAACACACACATTAAGCACATTTCTTAGGTCAGAAAAGAAATGTATCTTTTTTCTGATTTTAGAGCATAATTGAGCTACTCCATGTCCAATACAAATATTATATTTAGTCATTAAGAAATAGATTCATTCTTTATGGATTCTCCCACATTGACCATCAAGTCCTTCTTTCACAGACACTCCATAAGCCTATCCATTCCCTCTGGATGAGACTCCTATGGCCTATTAATTCCCATAGAGTGGGTTGAGCTAGCTGAGAGAGGAAGCCATCATCTGTGCTCTGGGCAAAATCTGTCCTTTCCTACAGTCTACTTGCTGTCCTACCAACATTGATATTTACTACCCTATATCAATTCTATGACTCATCAGTACAACCTTTACTCCTATATCCTACCCCCTTAGCTTAATTATTAACTTCTTTAACATTTAATTTCTGACATACCTGTATATTACTTTACTCCCTTACCATACTTACTAACTTTTTAATATTTAAATACTGACATACCTATGTATCCCTTTACTCTTTCACTCCAAATTATACTTCTTTCATTCTCTAAATTCAGATTTATTTTCTTCATTTCATCTCCATATACTGTTTCTGGTTTGTTTCATTATATCATGATCTAAACATCATCTTCTCTATTAAAACTGCCATTTGATGCATCACATGTTGTATTTGCTACAGCTGAAACAAGGTTCCATCACAGTTTTATCTCTGGACCACTTAAGTAATGAATGACACGGAAGGACTTTCTTAGTGAGAAACTTAGTTTCATGCTTGGTTCCAGATACTTAATATCAAGTATTATGACATAGTAATTCAAACAGGGCAGGAGGAAAAAAACACACAAAAGATGATGGGCTAAGAAACCACAACGTTTAATGTCCAGAAAACATAAACACACCAATCCGTACAGGCGTTTTCATCTAAGCACACTTAGACTTCATCAGATGAGCACCAACATACCCAACCTTTAAGTACTCTCAAATGACTAATTGACATTTTTATGTCATATCTGACAAATGTCCCAGCCAACCAAATACAGTCCAGCCCTACTCTCCAGGCAGACCCCTTTACCCAATGGACAAACCCTTGACATCAGTATTTAAATCAAACAAATTAGCAGTACAATCTCTGTACTTCTCCTGCATATCAAAAGTCTAGAAGCCAGTTATACTACCTATCCAACAAACAGTTGATATCATACACTTCAAAACTCTACTTTACCTGCACCTTGTTAACACATGGCATTGCCCCTGCCCTACCCCTAAGTGACCTTGTCCTCTACTACCCCTTTGTCTATCAATAAAAGGAACTGCAAATACTCATATATCAGTCTGTAATTACTTAGCAATTTAATGACTTCCGATATTACTACAGTATGCGTTGCTATGCATCATTAATCCTACTTCTGCTGCTGACCATGTATATTCCATTATTAATTCATTTTTGCTGTGGATTTGTACACACTCTGCTACTGAGAGTATTTATTGCATTTTTATCTATATTTTATTTTCAACTATGTTCAACTATAGTTATGCCACTATCAAATCAACTGAATACTCCTTTATTTTTCTCATACGTATGTTTGGTGCTTTTCTCCCAGGGCCTGCACTAAAAAGGGACACTTGTCTTTGCCCAGTCAAACTTTCCTGGTAAACAAATGTAATAAATAAATAAATATTCGAATCACCAGAGCAAGAACATTTTACAAAGTGCTTCCTTCTTGTAACTGGCTAGGCTAGTCCATGCCAATCAGTTCTCAGAATG
Organism: Protopterus annectens; assembly: GCF_019279795.1. Taxonomy (NCBI): domain Eukaryota; kingdom Metazoa; phylum Chordata; order Ceratodontiformes; family Protopteridae; genus Protopterus; species Protopterus annectens. The sequence goes on along the minus strand of NC_056737.1, from coordinate 1,415,518,736 downwards.
CAACTAATTAATCACAGACTATAACATGGATAGCTTTACAGAAATGGAAAATATCAGACAAAGTGAATAAAAATTTCCTGACACTGATACTAGTTCTCCAAAGGATGATTCTGTGACAGACTTTCATATGCACCAGAGGATGAGCACGCATGAGCAGACATTTGATTTGTTATCACTATATGGATATTTTAGTAATCTTACCATATAAATTATTATGAGATTAAAAAACATTTCCATTCCTTACATGGTAATTGCTGAAGGTAGCAGTCTAGTCAGATGTTCATTTTAAAAATTTATTTCAAGTATATAATTGACAATCGTCTATTTTTATTTTGTTGTTGCAAAATTACACTTGTTTTTTTCCAATTTTTCCCCTTATTAGAGATAATTTATTTTCCAAGGCTTCTCCACACCTCATTCAGTTTTTGTCAAAGCTTTATACTGCATATGTGGATTCTCTTTAATTTATTTTGGACCTAATATTTCAGATTTATTAAAGTTCAATATATCTTTAATGTGGTACAAAAATGGTTGACTGCCTCTGTCCCATACCTAAATGCTGAAAAAAAATACTACATAAATAAATAAACCTCCTCTCTTTAAGTTCAAGTAATCCAAACCTGAAATGCACCTCATTTTAAATATCACCATTAAATAATACAACGCAAGGCATAGCCTTTGCAAAGCAGTTAAGCATCAAAGTTTGGTCTGTGTGTCAAATCAGTTGTATTGCTCAGGATCACTGACCAAAATATTGAATGTGATCTCTCTCTGTCTGTGTGCAAGTATATATGTATATGTGTGTGTGTGTGTGTGTGTGTGTGTGTGTGTGTGTGTGTGTGTGTGTGTGTGTGTGTGTGTGTGTGTGTGTGTATATATATATATATATATATATATATATATATATATATATATATATATATATATATATATATATATATATATATATATATATATATATATATATGTGTGTGTGTGTGTGTGTGTATGTATATATATATATATATATATATGTGTGTGTGTGTGTGTGTGTGTGTATACATATATATATATATATATATATATATATATATATATATATATATATATGTGTGTGTGTGTGTGTGTGTGTGTGTGCGTGCGTGCGTGTGTATATATACAAAACTTTCTTACCAGCCTTGATTGACCTTTTACAGTAAAAAGGATTCTCCTTTCTAGTCTTTTCTATGCCTCAGATTATCTTTACAGATCTAAATGCTGCCTGAACTGGCATGCAATACGATAGCCCGATCTGCATCTGGGAGCCCCTCAAAAACTCATTGCATCATACTACACAGAATATATAGTTTTGAATCCCAATAAACTCAGGCCATAACTCTAACATTCAATTATATTTTCTTTTAGTCCTCCAAATGCCTAGCACTGTGTGCTACCTTGCAGCATTATGGTTTGGCTGACTGCCTTAAGTGATATAATTCTACTTTTGCACACAACCTACTTACCTTCAATAAGTTTAGTGGCTCTTGACAGTTGCCAGTAAGTTAAAATTTAAGTGGGTTATTAAGCTTCATCTCTCTCTCTCTCTCTCTCTCTCTCTCTCTCTCTCACTCCTTGTGCAGACTGGACCTCTAACTGAGGTTTTACTTTGTCCTGTTCAAAACCTGTCACACCCATATTGTGCCTCTTAATTAATATATAACTGTCTACATGTATCAGTTATATTTCCCAAACTTTGTCTAACAATTTTTGTTTTTGCCACTTCATGTGCTCTCCAGGGATATTGCCATTGAAGAATCTAGCTTGTCATCTTTCTCCCTATTCCCTTTTTGCTTTTAACCCTTCTTTTTAACTTCCTTTATTCTCTGGTTTCTTTCACTTACTGAATTTCTAATTATTATTTTTACAAGTCTTTGCTCCCTACACCACAAATTATTTTTATTGCAGATATGGTGTATTATATAGTGGAGAGATTTTATCTGCTATAAGAATCCATTGTACACCAAGTGAAAAGTAAAACGTGTTGTATTCCACAGTGGGCCCACTATGCCTAACGAAGCACAGTTCTTTTGATTTACTTCTCCTTACTCTTTAATGTCGTGAAGTGGCTATACCCTCTATAAATAAATTAAACAAAATACCTGCTGTTACTGTGCTTACATAATGAAAACGCCTGACCAATCAGTTTTAAAACCAGCTTCTGCTGTCATTTGATATACTGTAAATGTATCCTCATGTGTACCAGAGTGCACACTGGACATTTCTAAATCATCCCCACTTAATTAGACTAGCGCACAGGGACAAAAAGGCAATGAAAGCTTTGTCATACAATGTCATTACTTTAAAAAGTTAAGACGAGTCTTTTTTAATAACATGACACTACATAATAGGAGTACACCATCCCAGGTCATGGATAATTCATATCTTCATATATGGTGAGTGTTCTAGTAAGGTCATTCTGGCTATACTTTTATGATCAAGCAATGTCTCCTGTTTAGATAAAATGTGAATTACCCACTCCCTGCAATGCTGTATTGCCATATAATTATCTTATGTGCATGTCTCTACATCTATAAACAATGCAAATCCCATTATGTTGACATACAGGAATAAAGCCCTGACTATGATCTGGATAACCTGAGTTTGATTAGTAGTTCATGCATCTGCTGGAGCTAGCTTGAGGAGGTCAGGAATGATGAGCCTTAGCGTGTGACCCTGTCTTTAGGGTGAGTGTATGTATCCAGGTACAGTCTCCATTGTTAAGCTCCCTGTGGAGACAAGGGTGTAATCTACAAAGGAGGCAAGGACAGCTTAGTTTATCACATGCAGAGGTATGTGGAATTCATTACAAATGCCCACTGTATGTAAATTCCTTAGACATGGGGGAGGGGGGCAAGGATTAATGTAAGACTGCAGTCTCCCAGTGTATGACTGCTCATAGGTTCATAGGCAAATACTAGGCTAGCTACTCTTGTGAGCTATTTTAAGCCTAGTCAACTTTCCTTTAGTGAGAATAAAACCCTGCAACTTGTGCTTGTGAGGTAAAAACTTTAATCAATATACCGGCCTCCTACTCCTGCTTCACTCAGCTCTCACCCCTGCAAACAAATGGGCCAAAATGCTCTTGTCCAGAGCAATGAAAGTGTTCAGTGAACTTCTGGGATGGCAGGGCTCAATACTCATCATGGGGAATTGGGCCAAAAAATTAAAAATCGTGACACCCTAGCTTATTTACTATGATGAAAATGGTTAGGAAATCTGAAAAAATTTGACATGTGATGTTTATTTTATTATTCCTCCCATTATTTTTGTCAGTCAGCATCATATATTTATCCATATTTTTGCTTGTCCTTTTTATCCACTTATAAACCATTCTGATCGATTTCCAAGGAAGGTTTTAAATGACATGGTTTTCAAATACTGTTTTAGTTTGTTCTACTAATATTTTATTTATTCTGTAACAGATTGGAGCTTTTCTAGCCAAGCCACAGCTGTTCATGAACTCTGCCTGAATGGAATTTCCAAATTACCAATGCAAATAATTAATTACGTGCATAGATAGTAAGATAGATACATACATACATACATGCGTACATACATATGCCACATTTTTTTTTTATTTATACTCGTATTTTATACCAAAACATATGGATTGAATACATTTGTGCAAATCACAAAAGGTAATACACTCTCAAACAAATACAAGAATATCCCCATCCCCAAGACAACAGTAGCCCCTCCCCAAATAAATTAGTCAGTATTTAAGAAAGTGCCCTTAAATTGTTTTGTTTACATAAATGACAGCTTCCTGTCATTAATTAAAACCTGAATCAAAAACTTTATTTAATGTGAACGATTGATTCTTCATCAGCGTGTTTGATTTCTGTTTACTCTTCAGTCAATTACTGGGAAAGTTTAAATAGTTTGCTTTTACTGTAAGCATCAGTGCCCTGTAATTATCATGGCTGACTATTATTTACTGATAAGTGCAATTTCCTTTGTTCTTGAAAGCTTCATTAGTTTAAAAGAAGCTGATGACGCTCGACTTCAGAGCAACCCAATTTGTTAATTTAACATGATAATGAAAACAGTGCCAAAAGTAGGAAATAACCTGATTACTTTCATTGAGCACAGTTGTGTTTTGTTGTGGTAGACCAGGACAGGGACTGTTGCAGGAAATTAGTATTATTCTGGTAACAGTTAATCTTCAAATACGGTTGATAGAATAGAATTTGAAAAGCAGCAATGGATAAGTTATGCAAGTTAATGAAGCATCTTAACAAATGCAGTGCTTTAAAAAGAGGCAGTAACATCCAATACAACATAAGTATGTGCAGTAACAATAAAACAAATTCTTATACAGATTACAAGTTCAGACAAGCAGCAAAAGTGCAACGGACTAAGGTAAGCAAAGTATTTTAGTGCAAAAAAATTATGTGTGTCCTTCAGAGACAGCAAATCTCTTCCAACTAGATGATAAAAGGATGTGTTATTTAAAGACTTATGGTAAGGACAGGCACTTTGCTATATACCATCATTCCATGGGTATCTCTCATGTTGAATCAAATATTTGTAATAAGGTCATATGACAGTGTGTGAGTAGGCTTACTGACATGGCTGGTATTCGAGACAAGTAGGTCATCTCCCTAAGTTAGCTGAGTGTGACAAGAGATAAATGTTCTAGAATATGACTTTCTAGTGTCTATGTCAATAAAATGTAAATAGGGCTATACAATGAGCAAATGACACATTATGGAGCATTCTCAAGATCATTTAATAATGCTGTCAAGTTTTCATCACACTACAGGTTAGGGATACATAATATTATTTGTGCAATATTAAATTCAGGCAGCTGTGTTATGGTAAATGGTTACCTGACATGAGGCATAAGATGGCATTCATCTTTTCTACAGGGATAGTGGTAGGACAATGTCATGCAAGCCATATCTCAGACAGTATACTGTATCAGAAGGTGGCATTTCCCACTCACATCCCTCTGGGAGAAGCATCTGTCTTCAAATTGTCAGTACCATTAGTGATCCGAAATGGAAATCAGAGTCTTGACAGGACATATCTGCTTGCAAGATAATGGCACTGACAGTGAGTTTATACCATCTAAAGATATAAATACTATCACAATGCTATGCCTGCTATATGCCCATTCATTGGACACTATTTATCCTTCATATTGGTTACTAAAGCTGAAATGTTATATAATTACTATAAGGAAAGATTATTTTTATTTGGAAGTCTGGAAACTACTGAGTGTTTTTTTTTTTAATTTTTAAATGTGGGCATGGGTAATTTTTCATCAAGCTTTTTCTAAAGTACAGATGTTACATCAAGTCCTGATAGAAGATTTATCTATAGATTTGTTGTGTTATGGGATTAAAGAGCAGAATAAGTAGTCTTATGGAGCCAGATTTCAGTCCCGCGGTAGTGGTGCTGCGGTAGCGTTGTCGCCTCACAGCAAGACGTTGTCCCGTTCGATTCTCAGCTAGAGCGTCTTCTGTGTGGAGGCATGCATGAATGGGCATGCCTTCATTGAAGGCTGTGTGTCAGGGCTAGTAACTCGGCACGTAAAAATCCACTACCAAACATTAGCGGACCGGAGTTCCGCTGTGGCAACCCCTGACCGCGATAAGCTGAAAGACACAACATGGAGCCAGATTTCAAAAGGTTTGCTCTCAGTAAGTGACTTACTTTTGCAGTGACCCTAATGATAATGGACATCAGCTGAGTATAACAGCCCTGTGTTTCTAATTCTTAGTCAAACACTCTGCTTGTGCTGTGCCGATGAGGTCATAACAAGGCCAAAATATGCATATCCACAGCTAGTGGGGTGTGGCTTTATTGGCCTGAAATTGTCCATTAAAACGACAAAACAAGTCATGGGCATTCGGAATTGCCAATTAGCTGAAGCACCTTATGTTCGTAAGGATCATTTGCATATATCCCATGTGCCTCTGATGTAAGAGGTTTGGGAGGTCACTTATTGGAAGTTCTAGCTTTGCTGGAGTTTTCATTTTGTTTTTACTGATTGGTTTTTCAGTGACCTTCTCACTCATTGTTTTAGTTATTCCAATAAAGGTAAAATTAAAAAACACGAAAGTAATGCTTCGTTAGTATGAGAAGCTGATCATATTTTATTGCTCAGTACAATCTCATTTTCTGATTTAACATAATAAAGAAAATAGCAGTGAAGGCAGGAAATAACCTGGTTACATTCAAAGAGTACAATCATATCTTTTTGTGGTAAGCTAACTATATTAGGCTTCTTTTTACAAGAAAAGAGTACTGATCTGATAGCAGGTAATTTTCAAAACTATTCAGGGATTGTGAAGAGGAGCATACCAGACAAAACACATAAATGAAAAATGTTATACTGTAGTTTAAAATGATACATTGCACTGCAATATAAGACAATGAATGCATTACTATAAAACAATTTCCAAATAGGCACTTGGCATGAACCATGTAATTGGGATCACTTCTTGGTAGCAAACTTTATAGCAGCCTATGTTCATTGATGCAAGACTTTTAAAATAAAGTGCACTCATGACCACCCATGTTGTAGTGCTAGATAAAACCATAATAACATACAGCTTTGGACAGACTGTAACTCAAGGTCTATGCTTCAGCTAATAAAAACATACTATTTTCCTGTAAAATACCTAGGAGTCCATAGTTGAGTCAGGTTAGTGTACCTTTACTCTTATCCATATGATAGTATAACTACATGTATGCTCATGAAAACTATTACTAAAACTAAGATGATTTCTGAACCTAATATTTCTGTTCCAGGGTCACAGCATAGACGTGGAGAAAGGTTTACCCTTTTGCTTGTTTACATGCAGCTCCAGCCAAAGCCAAGAGCTTCATAGTAGCTCTTGAACATAATATTATATTGTCTTTCCCAAAGATACAAACTACCACTCACTCTGGAGTTAAGAAAAAGAGATTCATACTTGTATTTTGCAGGTTATAATGTACTAGAGGACCCAGAAAAGCATAACTCAAATAGTCTTACAGAAGTCTTAGACATCCATAGTATATTAGGGGTGTTAACTTACAGGCCTCAGCTTCTAGACCATTACATCAGTTTGTAGATTCAGTACTGCAGCATGCAAGGCAGCACATGTATTTCCCACACACCCCAGAGGAGACAGCAAGAACCATGCAAGAATTTTATGCAATGGTGCACTTCTCTCAAGTTTTCAGGGCCATAGATCACACACATGCATGAAATAAAAGATGCACCAGATGCACCAGGTGAACATGGAAGGAGGTACATTAACAGGAAAGGATGCCACTCTATAAACTGCCAGGTTGTCTATAATGCCCAAGGGGTCATCTGCAATGTCTTTGCACACCTGTGAGCTGTACACAAGTTATGCTAGGGGTGGCTTTCCACAAGGCCATTTAGTTGGGGATGCACATTATGCACTGGACCTTGGATCATGACACCCATGAGAAAAACACACAACCCCAGTGAGCAAGGGTACAAGAATGCCTATGCTCAAACTGGAAATATCATAAAAACATGAATTTGGCTTGCTCAAATGAAGGTAGCAGTGTTTAGATACATCAGGACATGCCCTGCAGTACAACCCGGCAACCTCTGCTAAAACAAGTGGTCTGTTCCATATTGTGCAATATAATTCTCAGGAAACAGCTTAAACCAGAGATACTTCAGGTGCAGCTAACATTGGGTAAGACAGTGATTCAGGTCATAGCCTGTTATAGGCCCCAACCATGTCCCAAAACACTCACTCCACGTTCCTAAGCACCCTGGAGAATATTAAGGTCCAACCTAACACTCTTATACTGGGCAACTTCAACTTCCCTCCATTAACTGGGAAAACTACTCATGTAGCAATACACTTGCCCAACATTTCCTGGAATTCATTAATTCCAGTGCCGTGGACCAGTTCGTTCTTACCCCCACTAGAGATAGCAACATCCTTGACCTGGTCATTACTAACATGGGCGACCGTTGCTCTACACCTATAGTGAGCTTATCCCTGGTTAGATCCGACCACAAACTAATCACCTTGAAAATCCACATCCCACCCACCCCACCCCCAGCAAAGGTAACCACCATGAAAAACTTCTCCAAAGCTAACTTTGGGCTCCTAAGAACAGAGGTGGCTAACTTCACGGCACCCATGCAAATGGAGAATAGTTGCATGACTACTAAATCATACACCAATGCACTGTACGAACATGTACACAAATGCATGGATCTCACCATACCCAATTGAACCAATATGCTCTCCTCCAAAAAATGAAGCAATCTGGTGGTCCTCTGCCATAAACAAACTTTACAGCAGAAGGAAGAAACTGATACAGAATAAGGTGAAGTCCCAAGACTGGAAAAACTCCCTTATCAGCCTCAACAATAAAAGTTAAGATTCCTCATCAAATCCTCTAAAGCTAGCTATGAAAACAGAATTGCAGCAGATAGTAAAGACAACCACAAGGCCTTCTATAGTTATGTAAAGAACCTCCACGGCAATACCCAAACTTGCTCTGAGCTACTGCACAATGGTACCTCCTATACTGAGCCAACAGATATTGCCAATATACTGGCCGACAGATTCAGTGCCAACTTTACCTCTCTCTCCCCTCCCAAAGGACCAATCACAATACCAGTAGATTGCCAGGCACCCAGTATTACTGCTGCACAGGTTAAAACAGCACTATCCAAGATCAAGAATACAGCTTCTATGGGACCTGACAATATCTCTGGCTGCGTACTGCATGAACTGCAGAGTGAAGTGGCACCTCACCTGTGTGCCCTGTTCAATCACAGCTTCACCTCAGACTTTGCCTCTACCAAATGGTGCACTGCTACAGTCATCCCTCTCCACAAAGGCAGAGCGATTACAGACCCTGGGAACTATTGCCCCATTAGCCTGACAAGTCTGATATGCAAAGAGAGCTATAGAATGCATCATGGATCTAATAAACAAGGATATAGGGAATTTCCAAACTCTGGATCCCACACAGTTTGGTTTTGTGAAGGGTAGATCATGCCTGCTCAACTTGGTTGACTTCTTTGAGTCAGTCACCAGAGCTGTGGATGAAGGCAAGGTGGTTCATACAGCCTACCTTGATCTGGCCAAGGCCTTTGATAGCATACCCCACTAGGGATCATAGAAAAACTCACTAAGCTAGGCATCAACCCCTATATCATTAGGTGGGTTGCAAACTGGCTCACAGATGCAACCACAGTGTGAAAGTAGCTGAATCCAAGTCAGACTGCTGACCAGTCACAAGTGGAGTCTTACAGGGATCAGTCCTTGGTCCTCTCCTGTTTGGTATCTACTTCTCAGAAGTCCGGGCCAGCACAAAGGGACTCTGGATGACAAAGTTTGCAGATGATTGCAAGGTGGGAGCCATTATTAACTCCCCAAGTGATGCTGACATCCTACAGAAAGGCCTCATTGAGACCAATGGTTGGTGTCAGAACCATGGCCTTAAGTTCAATGCCAAAAAATGTGTCGTCATCCCCTTTGGGAAAAACCCAGTTCCCATGAACTACCACATCGATGGTAGTCCAATGAACACAAAAAGCATTGTAAGAGATCTGGGAACACAGGTTGACAGCAACCTCACTTTTGACCAACACACTGCCACTGTGGTCAGAAAGTCCTTCTATGTGGCACATCACATCACATTACTAAGGATTTTGCATCCAGGAAGAAAGAAGTCATTTTCTCCCTCTACTCTTCCCTCATTAGGCCAGTCATCAAGTACAATGCCCCATTTGGCATGTACCTCACTAGACACCTGCAACAACTGGAGTGGCCGTAAAAGTACCTCACAATGAGGATCCTAGGCCTTAAACACTTGTCCTATATGGACAGACTCAAAAAACTCCAACTATTCTCTGTCTCATATCGCCTGCTTAGAGACAATCTCTGCTTGACTTACAAAGCCATGTCTCACCCAGCTCTGTTAGAAATGCTATATCTGAAGAAATCCCAATCTCTCTGCACCACATGCTCCAGAGACGTCAACCTCATTACCATAATCAACAGAATGTGCTGGAGGGACAGGTTCATAACCCAGAGACTGCCCATGCTATGGAATAGACTTCCCATATATGTCAAACAGAGCACCTCACTGGCCCTCTTCAAGACAAATCTTGATGAGTGGATGGGAAATTAGAAAATTCACCCTGGGGATCACTCCAGTGGCTCTACTCGACAGAGGCACTGGAAACTAAGGTCAGATGGCATGATGCCAGGGTAATCCTATGGCCTAGGCTTGTAAAGGCTCCAGGGCCATTAGCCTAGTACACACCTATGAACAAGAACAACTAGGGGCAGAACCACAATTTCCAAGATCACAGGCAGGGCCAACAGCTCCAGCAGATACAGATGAGGAGTCTGAGAGAGAACCACCAGCTGCAGATGCTACCGGCAGGTGTGGGTATGCACAGTATTCCTTGGATGTGGCTAAGAGGCAAAGGACAGAACACACAAACTAACTACTTAAGTAAAAACTTAAGAGCCTAAATACATACAAATATTAAAACTGATGCCTGCAAAATTGCATAACCTTTACTTAACCATGTAATGGCTGTGTTCTGTTAGCAGTGCACAGAGATTACCACCAAGTACAATTATTGTAGCTACAGTATTAACAAGGTAAGTCTGGTACCTGTATAAGAAAAAAAGAGTACACAACTAATTACTGTCATATGCAAATTCCTATATGTCCCTAAGATGAGACATGCCTCAGGTGTATGAGTACTGTGAGTAATAGCTTATAAATGATATTTGCATTATACAGCTATGGATTTTGCCCAGCACTGTGCATCAAACACTTCAGCTGACCACTGTATATAAACCAGTGAACAGGTCAATGATAGCATCATTTGCACAAGTATAGCAATAAGCAATATTTAACTATCTACCCTGACTGCATTACTAAAAATGCTAACAGAAACAGTGAGGGTCAACAATTGCATAACCAGTCATCCACAACTGATCATAAATGTTGAACAAAAGAAATTCTTCTGCAATACATTATTTTAGAGAAAGCATCTGAGTAAGCAAGTATTAGCTATACAGTCTTTGCTTCAGACATATATACAACCCTAAGTCACAAAGAAATGGACAAAGGGCAGGCCACAGTCATCATCATTTGCATGGGGTAGGGGTGGGGGCCCAGAAGGGCAAGTCTGACATCAAAGAAGCGACGTCATGAAAGCAAAACAAAAATGTATTCCTTAAGGATCCAATTTTCCGGGCTAGTAGCAAGATATGTATAACAGTCACAATACTGCTTAAATAAGTAGTGTGTGTGTGTGTATCTGTGTTAAGTGGTATGAGCAATTATTTGTTGGATGTGTGTGTGTGTGTGTGTGTGTGTGTGTGTGTGTGTGTGTGTGTGTGTGTGTGTGTGTGTGTATGTGCCTGCATGAACACAATCAAGTACTGTGCTAGCACTATGTCCTGGCATCTCGGACAGGTGTAAGCTATGCATGGTAGACTGGTCACCCCAGACCATAAGAACTACCTCTGTAAGGAGTTGTAATGCTAGTTCTATGGCCTGGGCCAGAATTTAGAGTGCTACCTGAGTGTGAGTGATGTCTGCTGGATGAGTTCAAACCACAACTACATCCTGGACCACAGTCACATGGCCTACCACTTTTGGGTGTGGACACTGCAATCACTGATGGAGCAGTGAAAGTAGTGCCACTACAGGAGTGGGACCTTGCACAGCCACATCACACATAGGTTCATAGATTAGTACTAGGCTAACTTCCCTTGCGAGCCATTTTAAGCCTAGCCAATTATCCCTTGTGAGACTCAAACCCTGCACCTTGTGTTTGTAAGCCAAACACCTTAACCATTAGGCCACCCTCCCAACCTGTGTTGATGTAGCGTCTCTCAGGCCAACCCTCCATCAGCAGACATTCCATTACAGACACTGCCCAATCCAGTGTGTTATTCATCTTGCCCAAGGAATCGCCCACACAGTACAGGCAGTCCCAAACATCAGTAAACACAACTTTTAGTACACTATCTGTTCTGTGGCCCTAGTGAAATATACCTGTGCCAACATCATGGCCCTTCACATATGTAGTATGCCACCTACTGACATACCAACATCAAGAGAAGGGTGGACAGCAGGTCTCCTCTGAGCAACTCTACCAGCTCACTTGTGTGGCACCTCACCCTCACAATGACTACGGGAAGAATCAACTAGTTTTGCAACTGGAGTAACCATACTATCCTGATCAACTGTGTCACCCTCAACCAGTTATATGTCTGAGGTCTTTTTGTCATGGATATGTGTAAGCATACAGACTGCATCTGAAATAGTGGCAGAAGACGTTGGAGGCACAACCACAGTGTGAGAATGACCTTCTCCAGCCCCAGACTGTGCCTCTTCATCACTACCATCAATATCAGAAGTCACAGATACCCTGACATCATTCAGAAGGAGTACCTCTATGCCACTGGCAGGATCACCTATTAGAACAAGTAATCAACACAACAAAGAGAGAAATAGAATAAACAATGATCAGACTTATGTTATATGAAATGTATATTAAAAATTTAGAGATGTTAATGCAATGAAAGCAAATAACTTTCAGTTACACATACATCTAGCTTTTGTACATTAATAAAAATACAGAAGTTACCATGTGCAGATGGTCATGCAAAAAGAGAGCCAGCTGCACCAACATATAGGAAAGAGAGATGAAACACAGACGATTAGCATCACAAAGCAAATAACACAAGAAGCAGAAAACTGTTCCCTTTACAGCTGTAAAATAAGACACATCTCATACAAAACTGTACTCTGCAGTTGACATTTCCCCCACCTAGCCCCCTTCCCCTTCTCTGTCTCTACCTCAGTGTCTCTTCTGTCCCACCCTTCTCACTCTCTCTCAACATATATACAATATAACATAACATATCTTCAATGAGAATTATTTAATTATACTACATACCCGGATGTTCCGCAGTAGACACACTTGGGTTGTCTTCCACATTCGCTCCAACATCAACAATTTTGTGTGAGCCATGCGCTAAGCTGTCTGGATCTCTGACAGTAGAGGAACTCCTTTGTGTTAGTCAGCAGTAGTGCAGTAGCAGGATCACCCGCATAGCCATTCATTCCCGGGCAATTTAAATTGCCAGACATCTTGATCATGTGATCATATCATTGGCCCCATGTCTTATTTTAGAATATGTAGATACATGGCCTCCAACTGCATTAACATTGTTGATCACCTGGTCCCAGATACAGTCATGGGAGGACTTGTCACCCTTGCCTTTCTCCAAGAGGAGTGGCCTATGGTAACTTACTGCCTGAATGATCACTTCATTCACAGTGTCACTGTAAGGCAGTTTATGGGCTGCAGATGTCTAGGTGGCATAGCTCTGTATTTAATGAAACATAAAATGAAAAAAATAACATAAGTAAACCAAAAATGATTCCTAACAAAACAAATATCTCTGAATGTATCCATCAATTATAATCAATCATAAAGAAATTAAATTATACTTCTCTTTGACTGGAAACATTATTACTGCAATTACAATTAATAGTATTACTTGTTTAAATGTAAAAATAATGTCAACATACATTCCTTTCAAATTTTTCCTCTTTTTTGCATTTGTGCTTTGCTCAGCAGCATGCAAACAGTGTTCACCTCTTAAAGAAAAAAAGAGAAAAATGTAATTTTGGCCACCTTCTACAGTATAAACAAGACTGGTATTTCTACACATATATTAGCACTCTGGATAGTACTCAGTGAAGAAAATGTAGCTGTTCATTAACTTTATCTGTGGCACAATGTGTGACTCAGAATGCCACTTGTCACAACATTTTGTTTAGAAATGTAAAAATAAATGCAAATGAGTATCATAACTATGTCTATTGCAACAATGTATCATCTGTACTTCCTACAGAAGCCCAATATAATGTGTGTAAATTATGTTAAACATGATAATGATGATATTAATGTAGTGCAATATGAGTTATTACATATCATAAGTTTGTGTTTATGACATTATGTCTTGTGAAGTATTTATGTAACCTAACCCATCATTTATTACTCTGGTTGTGCAACTGCAAGCATCTGAAATGTATTTATGATTTATTTATTTATTTATTCCATTTGTTAACCAGGAAAGTCCACTGGGCCTAGAAAGAGACCATTTTCGGTGGTGGCCCAGGGAGAAAAGATCCACATTATTACATAACAAAGTAAAATATTTATACCTAGAAGTAGATATGTTGACATTATTTTTACATTTAAACAAGTAATAATATTAATTGTAACAGCAGTAATAATGTTTCCAGTCAAAGAGAAGTATAATGGTACCGTTGTCATATGTATCTGCAGTAACTTAGCAGCGGATGAGTGGTATAGAGTGGAAAAGGAGGAGATAAAAGGGCTAGAGGAGAAAGAGATGTGCTATGGAGACAGAAAGGAGTATGTAGGGAAGAGAGAAGGAGAGGAAAATATTGTAGTGTAAAATGTTCAAGTTGAGATTCCAGAGAGAGGTAATTGGTTGTGGTGTAGGAGAATAGCCAGTGAGAGGAGAGATGTGATTTGAGTGATTTTTTGAAGGTGGCTAGATTGCTGACAGTTTTGAGTGAAGTGGGAAGATTAATCCATAACTTAGAGACAGTATGAGAGTACATTTGGCTGGCTGAGAGCTTGGGTTGACAGACAGTAGAATTTTGTTTTCAGAACTGAGTTGGTCATTAGGATGGTACAGACTCATTATAGAGGTCAAGGAAGGGCAGGATTTAGGTCGGTAGATTGTTTTGTGGGCTGCAGTTAATTGTAGATACATGAGATGATGAGGGGATTCTAGCCAGCTGAGTTGGTGCAATGAGGAGCAGTGGTGGGTGGAAAATTTTGCATTAGTGATGAATTTAGCAATTTTGTTGTAGCAGGAGTCTAGTTTTGTTTTTAAGTTGGACTGCAAATTTGTGAGGATCGGAGCACCATATAGTAGAGATGGAAGCATGAACGATGAAGAGAGGGCTGTTTTAGTGGAGTGCCTAATAAAGTAGTTATGTCTATAGAGGGCACCAATCCTTTGATTTTTTTTAATGTTGCTGTAGATATAAAGGTCAAATGTTAATTTGTTGTCAATGATGACACCTAACAGTTTAGTGCTAGGGACAACTTCAATGGTAGTGTTGTTTTGGGAATGGATAGAGAAAAGAGCTTTGCCAATAGGGCTGGATTTAGTGGGGTGAATACTAAGAGTTTGGTTTTATTTGGGTTGAGGGCAAGATGGTTTTGGGACATCCAGGTTTCAGTAGAAGTGAAAGCTTCTTGGGTAAGATGCTGTAAAACAGTGGGAGATTTAGAAGAGCAGATGATGATTTTCAGATCATTAGCATACTGGATAACAGTGCTGTTGGTTAGAGTATTATGGAAAGTCATTGACAAATATACTGAATAGGAGGGACCTAGAATTGAACCTTGGGGGATGCCTGTGTTTGTGTTGATGAAAGGGGAAGAAGAATGCTGCCATTTAGTAGATTGCTGTCTATTGCTAAGATAGTAAGCTGCTTTAGGGTAGGGGAACATAGGTTGACATTAAAGAGTTTAGTTAGTAGAAGGGAGTGGGAGATAGTGTCAAATGTTTTAGACAAATCAAGAAAGAGAACAGAGACTATGGAACCAGCATCACAAACTCTATTTATTTTGTCCAAGGAGGAAATTAGGGCAGTGTTGGTGCTATGTCCGGGCCTAAAGCCATGTTGAGTAGGGGAGAGTATGTGGTGGTTTACCAAATGGCTTATGAGCTGGGTGGGAATGCATTCTCTAGTATTTTGGAGATGGGGAAAGTATAGCAATAGGATGGAAGTTTGAGATTTCTGAATTGGAGCTGCCTTTGTGTAGTGGAAGGACAATGCTTTTTTCCAAATGTTGGGTATGTCTGATTCTTGAATGGACATATTGAGAAGGATACTGACAGATTAAGCAATTGAGAAGGCAGCTAGTTGTAAGTATTCTGCAGGTAGGTTATCTGAGACATTAGTACAAGGTTTTAGTTTATGGAGATGTTTTGGGATGGTGGATGTTGGAATGGGTGATAGTGAGAAAGCAGGTAGAGGGGTAGTGGTGGAAAGTCCTGATGGAGTTTTTGTGGGTTAGTGTTGATAGGTCGGAAGTAGGCAGCTAGTTTTCTAATGGTGTCAATAAAGTATGTATTAAAGAGTGAGGCTATCTCAGAGGGTGTTTTTTCAGGGTTAGGGCAGGGGTTATTGTTAGTTCCTGAGTGGAACAAGGAGTTTATAACATGCCATAAAGTTTGGGGGTTTTGTCTATGCTGATTTTGGATATTTTGGAAGTATTCTTTTAATTTTTGACAACTAAGTATTTGGCCTGGTTGTGAAGTTGTTTATATTGTAAAAAGTTAGATGGAGTTTTGTTTTTTATTCCAGATTTTCCAGGCTCTGTCCCTAGAGGCCATAATTTGTTTTGTGGACTTTGAAAGCCAGGTAGCATGTTTTGCCTTGATTCTCCTTAGCCTGAGTGGGGCTAGGCTATTTAAGATTGTGAGAAATGTAGAATTAAATAATTCTAATGCATCATTTAGTGGGAGAATTTTTAGTGGACTCCGGTTAGTGTTCTGCATGGTATTGTTTAGGGTATCAAAGGAGAAGTGGGATAGGTCTCTGGTGTATCGATATTGGTGTATATTTGGTGTAGAGGTGGGCTTGCATATTATGTATGTTGGTGAGTGGTCACTAATACTATCTGGGAGTGTGCTAGAAGAGGAGATTTTGTCTGGGTCAGAAACCAAGATCCAGTCCAAAATGGATCCATGTTTATATTTATTGTCAAGTCTGGTGATATCTGAGATTAGCTGAGTGTATTTGTGTAGGTTGATATCTGTAGAGGGGTTGTTAGAGATATCTAGCCAACTGATATTCATGTCACCAGTTTTTTTTTATGTTATTGGCTGCCCAGGCAAGAATTTCCTCAAGAATGGGACTATTGTTGCCTGGGGGGAATATATATGACTATAATACATAGGGTTTTACAGTCATTAAGTTTTAGGAAGGTGACAAGAAGCTCTGCAGTGGAAAAACTAGGAATTGGTTTTGAGTAAGGAAAAAACTGTGAAGGTGCTTGGGAATAGTAGGGTGATGCTGCCACTTTTTTTATGAAGTATGTCACTTCTGAGGCAGGAGTGGTTAGGGGATAGGAATTCAGAATCCTTGACATATGGTTTTAGCCAAGTTTCGGTGATGGCAGTAAAGTTGGGTTTATGTTGACTGAACCATGTGTGCAGTTGTAGAATTTTATTTCTAATGTTTTGGAGGTTAATTGTGGTGAATTGAAGGGATTTAGTGGGGTTGGGGGAGTTGTGGGAGGGAGGAGAATGGCCGGGGTTAGGATGTATGTCACCAGACAGGGCCAGGTTGCAGAAAGTGGGAGGGTGTTAGGTGGTGATTTCTTGTTTGGGCTGTGGAATGTGCTAGATAGTGTATTTTTAGTTGGTTGTGGAAATGTTTGGGTGCATGGTAGTAAGAGGGTTTATTTTGAGGGGAGAGGAGTACCAGTTTTTTTGTAAGATTATATCTGTACTGTAAAGAGATGTACTGATTGCTGAATAGCTGGGGAGGGTCTGAGTGTGAGAAGATGTAGTAGAGGAGGGGTGAGGTAAAGTAGTTATGTGAAAAATCTATGAATCTATGAATCTAAGAGCTGATAGTCTTAGAAGGAAAGAGAGATAGATATAGATTATGGTAAGAAATATGTTGGGTAGGAGAGGCATAGGTGTGCAGTTTGTGGTGAGAGATGGAGTGTGAGTGAGGTTGGAAAGTATAGGTGAGTATAGAGGGGTTTAAAGATACAAATAGTATAGGTTGGGATGGTGTGTAAGAGAGAAAAGGGGGGTAATACTAGAGGTGTGATGTAAGTGGAAATAAGGAGGGAAGGTAATGTAGAGTGGTATGTTAAAGGTAAAGTGCTATGTGGTAAGTAAAGAGATGACAAAGAATGGTGGGTGTGAGCAGGTGTGGAAGTTGGGGGTGGCTTAATGAAGTGGTGTGTGGTGAGTGGGAGGGACTAACTAGGAGTAAGGAGAGAGGAAGGGGTGGAGTATTTATTGGTAGTGTGAATGATTATGTGGGGTAGTTAGTCATGTGAGTGTCTGGGGTGGAAAGGGAGAGGTGTGCGATTGGATGCAGGTGGGGTAGGAGGGGCAAGGTTAGATGTAAATTAAATCAATCAGGGGTGGGTAGGAATGGTGGTAGGGTAGGGGAGAGAAGTGAGCCCGAGTGGAGCGAGGGCAAACAGAGTGGGTTGGCCCAGCTGGAAGTGGTGCAAGTATTAAAAAAAAACAGTCAGGTATAGCAGTGGAATGCTTGATTGCAGGTTAGTAGTACTGTGCACTTCACTTTTATTTCTTTCTTTTATTCAGTTATTTAGTTATTTAGCATTAATTTATGCAATACTTTGTAAAGTTAGACAGAGCAGATTGCAAGTGCAAATACAAATGCTGCCTTTTACACAGAAATGTAGTCCCATGTCAAAGTAAAGTCACAGACAGGCAATCTCCAAAATATATCTCCATTCATTCGTAAATTAGCATACCTCTAATTACAATGTCAGAAAGTGAGTTCACCTGTGGCACTGACAGTTAATAAGCCAAATTTAACATTATTATCCTTTTATGCTCTCAGGGGTTTGATTCCCAAGTGGTACTATTAAATCTTACAAGTGTATAAGTCCCAGCAGCCCAATATGTCACACATTACATCATTTTCTTCCAACCAACCATGATTATAACAAATGCCATAAAATATTTCAGTGTTTAACATTGAAACATATGTCATTACTTTGGCCATCACACATGGCCAAATCTCATTGCCATATTTCACATCTTTGGTGCTTTTTGATGTACTCAATGTCTATTTTTCTGGTCAGCCATTGCTGTGCTTTTAATTGCACAAATGAAGCTGGCAAGGCTCTGCATCTTTGTGCACAAGCTGTTACACAGGAAATCTGAAATGAGTGCCAATTTCAGACACATACTTCTAGTCTGATGTCTGCAGACATGACTGGTGAAGATAAGGATGGGGTTCCATTTAAAGAACAAAAGTGGAGTGTTGAGGATTCCAGGATTTTTGTGGCACTCCTTGTGAAATGCTACAGCCAGAGAATGCTGCAGGGGGATTATACCAAGTCTCAGTATAAGGCTGAGACTTGGAATAGTATGGCCAAGGCTGTCTCCAGTGCAACTGGCATCCCACTCACTGGAGGTTAATATCATCACCACTACAGTGACATGAAGAAGTACAAGTTGGATCTCCTGAGCTGATGGAAAATGAATTTAAAACTGTAAACGCCCCTCAGTTGTGTAACAATACTGTGATTTGGCATTAATTAGTCAGCCAGTATAGTTATTCATTATGCTTTCATATGACGTTTTTATTTTCCTACTGTACAGCCACAGCAAAAGTAGAAGAATACTGTGAGGCATATCAGGAGAGAAGACTCACTCACCTTAGAGGGATACTGGATAAGTAAGTAAGTATCAAGTCTGAATGCAAAGCAAATATGTATTTTCACTCCATAACTCTGTATCATCTTCAACAGGAATACCTTACATTATACCAAGCCAACATGCCTGCTCCAATAGCTGTTAGTAATTGTGTTAGGCATTGAGTGCATCCGATTAATTCTGCATGGATTCAGCACCCAGAAACAGACATTCAATGTTTTATGGGATAGCATTTATATGATATTTACTACAATAGTGCATGACATTAATAATTCAATATTCACTAATGCAGTTAACTTTGAAAGACTATACCCGATATGGCATAGTCAAATATATGATTCTATTTGTCATATCACACCATTGTGATTGATTGATTTAATGCTACACATTAATGCCTTCCCATCATATCAGGATGTGGCAAAGGTGTACATATTTATTTTTCATATTGGTTCATGCATTAAAATAAAAACGTAATGTGGCATGCCATTGATCTAATTCTCTTTTTTTGTCTCCTCCACCCTATTCCTTTCTTTTTTTTCAGTATATTTCTTTTTTTTTTGTTTTGTTTGTTTGTTTAATACATTGCTACTGAAATGAAAATGACCCCCATCATAGCGAGCTAGACCGACCACTGTTGTTTGGGCTTTCCATACCTCCACAGGTGGCTGTGGTGGCACCACCATAAGCAGCACAGACACCCAACACATCTAGGTCATAACCTATAAGTGTTGCCTCCACAACTACTGCCCTACCTGCTCCACCTGTATCAGGTAACTCTGCCCCAGATGCTGGTGCAGTTTTACATTCTGGGAGCAGTATTACTATAGGTGATGATTTTGTCATCTGTCAAGAGCTGACAGGGCTGGTGGAGGGCATAATGGAGAGAGGTCTGGTGCCAAAATCAGCAGGGTTGAAAAGGTCCTGCATCTTTTTGACAAAAAGGTGCAACATCCGGCACTGACCCAGGCAACTGACAAAGGAGACAGTGATAACAGTTCTAAGGCTGAGGACTAGACTCTCACAGCTCTCAAGCTGGTTGTGGATGTGACTCTAACGTTTTCTACCTATCCCCAATCATGGTATCCTCCAACCTTTTGTGTCCATCACCATCCCTGTCTGTCTTACATGTCCTGTATGTCTGAGCCTGCTATCTAACCTACCATACATACCTACCTACCTGACCCTCTCATTCCCAAGCACCTTCCACAACATTCCTCCCTCACTCTATCTCTCTCTCTCTCTCTCTTTCTCGCTCTCAAAAAATAAAATAAAATAAAATGAGCATTTGTCCTACAAAAAAAATACACCCCATACACAGCTCTCCATTATGTCTATGTGTCATCTTGACACACTTGATTTGTTTCTGTTGGCTATACAACATTATTCTGTTGTCACCCATTTTTGGTGTGACGACTCTCCAAAGTTATGAAATTTTTTGTACAATTCTACATTTATGTTTTGAAGAAGTGGATCACTATTGTGATCTCCCACCACCATCCTGCAAATACATGTATTCTTTCCACTGTTTCCTACACTCTGCTTGGCCCACATTTTCACCATTGTCCTATCAGTCCCTTTTTAACATGTTTAATCTGGTAAAAAATAGAATCACACACTACACATGACCAGAAATGGTTCCATCAAAAAGCCTTCACTTTTTGCCCTCATATTTTCAAAGAGATGGGCATCACATATCAATGCTGAGTGATGGCAGATGGCATTTAACAGACTATGGCAAAAGCTAAATACTTTAATTTTAGCAGCACTAGCTACATGCACTTGACACAAATGTGCTTAAATCTGTTGCTCTATAGGAAAACAGAGTAAAGACACTACTCTACTTTGAAACAGCTACTCTAACAGTTCTTGGGCAGCTGGATGAAATACACTAAAAGGTCTTATGTGGTGTGTTCATGAAATTCCCCTGTCTGTAAACTGATATTTTTGCATAGTGTCATGGGTTTGATTAAAGCTGTATGTCAAATTATTATTTCATGACACTTTACTATTTGAATAGTGCAGCAAGAAAGCATTTGCAAAAAAAATTCATCCCCAACAAGGACACTTTGCAAGCCACCTTATCCTGCTTATATTTTAATCTTGTTTCTAATTTTCTTCCCCCTCTTGCTTCCTATAGCAAGCACTTTATTTTACAGACTATGACAGATTAATAATGAGGAAATACTGAGTAACACACCATAAAGATTGTCCTAAATGTACCATATAAAAGGATAAAATGTACTTCAGTAGTCAAAATAAACCAATAAAAAAGTAAAACTACTGTGCCACATTCTAACCCAAAAATTCCTTTAACGTAAAACTTCCTTATTCAATGCTTTTGTCAACAAGACTTCCTCAGAAATAATGAACATTCAATAAACCACAACACTTAAATACTCTAACAGCAGACATAATTAAACATGATTAAAAGGTATTGATAATAATTTATCAATTTACTCCTAAAATACACTATATTTAAAAATTCGCTTATTTACATACTATGATTCTTTAAACAAACACTCTATATTTAAACCTGGCTTTTTATCTGACTTTAATTTAATTTGACATTTGGCCTCTCTTTGCTCCAAATAATTCTTGAAATCTCTCCCTCTTAAACTAACCTTTCCTTGGTCAAGAACTGGAAACAACTTTTTTTATATCCAGTACAAGTCAAAGTGTGCTTTATTATCTTATTATCCTTCTTTTTAATACTATACATGTGTTCACGTATTCTGGTGTACAAACACCTTGTTGTCATCCTTACATAAAATTCTTGACAACTACCACATACTGCAATGTAAACAACTCCTTTACTCTTACAGCAAAAAAATGTCCTGGTACTTTGATGGTATGTGTCAAATGGGGCAATTCTATATATGGACCTTCTAAAATAAACCTACACATATTACATTCTCCACATTTGAACATTCCTAGTGGTTTGTTTGTAAAAAGCACATCTGAAAGGATCGTACCATCATCTATTTGTAAAAGACCTTTCAAGTTATTTTCATTTCTATAAACAAATCGAGGTCTTTGTTTCAAGAATTATTTTCTTCAGTTTTCGAGAATTATTTGGAGCAAAGAGAGGCCAAATGACAAATTAAGTTAAATTCAGATAAAAAAAAAACAGGTTTAAATGATTATTATCAACACCTTTTAATCATGTTTAATTATGTCTGCTGTTAGAGTATTTAAGTGTTGTGGTTTACTGAATGTTCATTATTTCTAAGGAAGTCTTGTTGATGAAAGCGTTGAATAAAGAAGTTTTACGCTAATGAAGTTTTATGGTAAAGGAATTTTTGGGGGTTAGAGTGTGGCACAGTAGTTTTACTTTTATATTACTAAATGTACCATAAACAAAACTCTTGCTGTTTCTCTTTCTCAGTCTCTCTCTCTTTCGCTCTGTTCACCCCTTCTGCTACAGCAAGTTGCCCCTATCCCTTCAATAGTGTGATTTAAACTGTGGGAAGTAGGAGTATCTTTATGGTGTGCTGGCAAAATGCTCAGATGTCTAGACTGACTTTTGCATACTTTCAAGGGTTCTAATCCAGACATATGTCAAACCATTACTGACTGTTTGCATTGCACTATTGTATGTGCAGTTGTTGCCTATGTATTGTTTTGAGCCACCATTACCCTGCTTCTGTCATAATCTACTTGTTCCCTGCCTCTCTCTCCCCCCCTGTCCATGTCTCTCCTCCTTCTGTGTCATCACTCTCTCCTTGGCAAATGCGTAATTCCTGGGGCCACGCATTACCAGTACCTTAGGAGATATGGAAGTACACAGCTCTTGGTAAAATCTTGTGAGTTTTTGACTTCAGCTACATTGCTTTGGTGCAATTTCGCTACTGTGCTTAGCTATGCACAGTCAGGCTAATCTTCTCTTAAGCAAGCTGAAGAGTTGAATGTATACCATCTAAGAGATTCCATTTTCAATATTGTTGGGAAGCATAGTGCGCTGGATCATGTAGCATGCTTCTGGCTGTAATGTACACCTTACGTAATGTTAAAATTGTCATTAGTGTCATGAAGCCTAATGCCTACATTCTCCCTTTCCTAATTGTTTTGTGACTGTGTCATAATCATAGTTAATAGGTTCATAGAATATTACTAGGCTAATGTCTCAAGAGCCCTTACAAGCCTAGCCAGTTTTACACAAACTTTACCCAATTTTCTATCCCTAGGGGAAGATAACAAGGGTTAGCAAGTGGGGTTTTGATTATTGTTACAGACTGCCTCTGTCCATAAGGGACATAGGCACCACCCCAGGAGTGAATTTGCAGTTTCCCATCCATTGGTCCAGATTGCACTTGAAGATGGTCAGGGAAGAGTTCTGATTCACATGAATAGGAATCCTATTCCATAGGAGGGACAATCTCTGGGAAACATATCTATCTCTCCAGCTTTATCTACTCATGTCAGAAATCAGGTTTAGATCTTTGGAGAGGGTAACCCTCATGCAGTTAGTTTTGTATATATGCAATATTTCCATCAGGCTGGGTCAGAGACTACTTAAGTCAGGCACAGATCACCCCTCAATAATTGATAAGAAACTGAATACAGTGATAGAGCTTTTAAGCAGTCCGCATATGGCATGTTGATTATACCCTGCATTTATTTTTTAGTGAGAAACCTCTGAGGATGCTCCAGCTGTTGTGGGTGCCTAATGAGGTACATTCCAAAAGGTGCATTGTACTTAATTATTGGTCTGATGAGGGCCAGGTCCAGTGGTACTATGATGTCCTTACATCTGCATGCCATGCCTTACTTATAAGCCAAGCCATATAGAAGAATTTCCTCACCACCGTGGACACTTGGTGGTCCAAGTTCAGATTGCTATCTATCTGAGTACCCAGATTTCTCATGGTTATACTTTCCGACCCCTGCTAGTTCCCTATTGGAAATACTCATACTTCATTAACATGACAGATTATATATCAGAAAAAAAATCATAATAGTAACACAACCCCAAATATGTTAAAAAATACCCCACACAAATATAACATTATTCATGTGCCTCTATCCCTGTCTCAGTATCTCTATCTGTTCCCATTTTTGAAACACCAGTTTTTATTGTTTCGTATTTATTACACTACTAGATGTGATGTACACATTATGGGATTTTATAATTGTCATGAGGGCAATGAAGAGTAATACATATATTCTCCTTTGGTTCAACCTGTTGTCATATTGAGTTCCTATGTGGTGTGGTTAGATAATACTCAGGTCTGCATATTTCTTTTAGAACATTTAGTATATCATGTCATACAAAGCTATGTCAAACCCAGAGCTGTTGAACATGCTCCACTTAAAGAAATCCCAATCCCTCCGAGCTACACACTCTAGGGACCCAAACCTTGTTACCACAATAAACAGAACATGCTGGAGGGATAGATTCCTGTCCCAGAGACTTTCCATACTCTGGAACAGACTACCTATCTATGTCAAACAGAGCTCCTCATTAACACTCTTCAAGAAAAATCTTGATGATTGGATGGGTAATAGGAAATTCACCCCGGGGATCACTTCTGTGGTTCTGCTTGTTAGGGGCGCAAGAAAATAATTTTCTTGGGTGGCGAAAGCCAGGGTACCTTTTTGGCTAGGCTTGTATAGGCCCTAGGGCCAACAGCCTAGTACCTACCTATGAACCTATGAGAATACTGTCAAGGTTTGAATCCAAAGTGTTTTTGAATATTTTGCATGACCTCTTTGGGTGTAACTGTTGATATATGAACACAAATCACTGGAACCACCACGATGAGTAAAAACGATAATTTAATAAAAAGAAGAACAAGCGCTTTCACGCACCCAAACAAGTGCGCTTCATCAGGTTATAGTATACAGAATTAATTCAACTGCTTATATAGTATCAAACGCCCCAATTAACAACTAGTAATTGCAGTACAGCAGTTCACAATTACTTCAGCAAAGCCTGAGTGCATTTAAAAAGATCACGCTTAAACAAGCATAGCATATAAAACAAATATAACATTCCCAAATGTTATTTAAATCAATAGTTAAAGTAAACTAATTATATGTTTAGCAATTTAAAAGTTTTTATAAAAAACCAATTCATGTGTAAATAAAGAGAATTCTCACTATTGCTTATTCTATAAGTCTTAAATCTTGAACTTACTAACATTTCTAAAGAACAACAGCCCCAATTCAAAACAAAAATGGAGGGGGAAAATACAAAATTAACCCACATCTTAGCCTCGTGATAGAGCCATCTACCCTAATACATTAAAATCTAAACCTCATCATAAAGAAAAAAGCAGCATAGTTAATGTATTCCTCAGAACATAAAAATAACAAATGTAAATATTTAGCATGAAGACCACATCAAGGTACATGTTTGATAATCAAAGCCCAAGGATAAAATGCATATCGAAGTGCAAAAGAAAGAGGGAAAAAGGGGGGGGGGAGAAAACAGGGGGAAAAAAGGAAAGAAGGGAAAAAGGGAGGGGAGGGGGGAGGGGAAGAAGGGCGAAAGGAAAAGAAAAATGGGAAATGAATAGAAAAGGGTGCATCAACAAAATCACCCAATTAATAACAACAGTGTAAGGCTAGTGCCAGATATCACATTCAGACCAAAGGCCATGGGTGTAAGTGTTGGCTACACATTTTCTTACCACACCATTATCCTGTTGCTATATCAACAATCCTGCTCACTATTGTAAACCCTGTCTTGTACAGATCTTGCCTGAATAATTATGATGATAAGCCAAAAAGTAATATAACACAGATATGTGCAAAAATTAACCATAAACTAATCTCTTAGCATGTCTGTATGTGTATTCCTGTCACCAGCTGTTGACTTTTTCTACCTATTCTGTGTCATCTGATAAACCTCCTTGATTCAAAACTGTTTCCATAAGCCATGTTTCTACCACCAATAACATGCTTGGTACCTCATATGCTTCATAATGCACTCATGTTATACATATAAGGATTGAAGAACTGCAACTGTCAGGTATAAATCTTGAGAAGTGAAACATAACCATAACACATAACTGTTCTGTATTCCATCAGATTCAGACATGGTTGTGTGTGTATACTGTTTTTGTGTGAAGGTCAGCACAGAGCACCATAGACTACTGCTAATTCCCATTTTAAGTTCAGCACCTCAACATATGACTACGCATGAGCTAATACTTAGCCATCAGCTGTGCAAATGAGTTTGCTAGTCATGTGCTTCAGGGAGAGAGTTAAAAAGCAAATTTACAACAAAGAATTATTTCAGTAATTGTGCAACTTCTGTTTGTGTTAAAGGATTTTTGAAATCAAGGTATCTGGATTTCAGAGTAATGTTGAGTAAGTTAATTCAGTAGGTTTGTAGTACAATGGTTACACTTAAAACTTTATTACAATGGTGTGCAACCTTTTCTCACATAATTCATTACTGTTATTCAGAAGTGCACTGTCATATTTAAGAAGCATCTACTTGTATTGTCAATGCACTCATGAATTGTGTGTGTGGCTTCAGTCATTTACATATACCTTCATAAACAGACATGCTGTATCAAACCCCCCTTACTCAGGGGAAGCATGTAACCTGGGAGAGGACTCCCCATCCCTTATCCCCTTTTACCACAGACATGTTCCCTACAACACACTGTTAATACTGTTAAAACTGAACTCTCTCCCCTTAAGAGCTAGACTTCTCCTGTGGCGCTTGTGGCTAATACTGTGTTCTCTTGATTGTGTAATTATATAGACAGGGGTTTCATATTCAACATTGGTTAACTAGTGTGACTGTATATACTGTTGTGTACAATTGACTCTGTGACAACACCCCTAAAGGTTCCACTTAAGAAACATATTTTCACTGTCAGAGGGCTACCCTATAAATTTCTATTAGCCCCAGACGATATCCAGTTTTATAAACAAAGTGCTAGCATGCTTTCAAAAATTAACTTCACCACAATAGTAGTCTGAATTATCATGTACAGCTGGCTGTTGATACTGTGCTCTTTACATTGCATAACTAAATAGAAAGAAGGTTTGAATCCAGCAATGACTGACTTCTGTGAATGTGTGTGTGTGTGTGTGTGGGGGGGGTCTGTTGGGCTGTGTAGTGAAAGCTTCTAATAGATTTTGTATGTGAAGCTGTGTATTCTTATTGGGGTCTTCAATCACCTTCTTCCTTTTTTAGAAGAGTATCACCATATTATCAAATGGTGATGTCATCCATTCAAATGTGCATTGTCACCAACTTGATTCAGGCAGTGCTCTGTACCTGGTGGTCTTAGGTAGTCTGTTCAAGTTCAGCCAGAACGCTTTAACTTACTTGGGTCAGTATGACAGTGACTGTGTAGGTAAGTAACTATGTTCTCACCCAGCTATCAACTGTGTACATGTCTAGCTGGGGATTCCTGTTACAATAATTTCTGGTAATTTTTCACACATAAATGCTTTATTGGATAATGATGATCCCATTGGATGAAATCTGGCTTTCTAACAGAATTAGTAATGTTTTTCCTGTGAAGTGAAGAAATGAGACAATGCATGTGCTGTTGCCTTAGTAAGGCATGTGATCGAATCAGTGATTATCCACATATTGTGCATAATTACTTTTCTCCTTTCACAGTGATGACTGCAGCATGCATCACATGTGTTTGGGTATACCTATCATCAGGCAATGGTGTATGAGAAATAGACATATAGCAACAATATTTTAAAGAAATTGTAGGCATACATATCCCTTACAGCAATAACATGATGTCACAGCTTCAAATAACCAAATATCTTCCATTTTTTGCAGCACTTGCACTGTGGTGCATTCATTCTTCGCAATATCATGTAACTTTTGTCATCACATAGTCAAATGTTCAAAACCCACATTGAGTGATTGTAAGCATTGTGTGTCATTTTGTATGAATGACATCCAAACATGCTATAGTTATAATGTGTACAATTACAGAGGGAGAAGTCTCCTTCATCCCTTTTATCTCAAACACATTATTTTCAGTGTATGTTATAACAGCTTCACATAGGTGTAGTCTCAGAGCTGTGCTAAGATTAACACAGTGGCACATGTGATTCAGACACATGTTGTTAGCCACTGCGCTTACCTAGTTTGCTGTTCATTTCTAGCACAGGGCAACATTATATGAATGTACTGACATTACAAAAACAACACTGCATGAAGTTATTATTCTCAATTTTTACTGTGAAGAAATAATTATAAACTGATTTTAAAATTTCCTGGCAGTGAAACTGTTGTTCTGTAAATGCCATAGTGTGAATGCTCATGCAGCACGTGCATTGTGTAATGACTTGTATAGCATATCTACATAGACAGAGAGTGATTTAATTCTGGGAGAGTCTCTATACAACACAACAGAAACAGCTTCCTTGGCCAAAAAACATGAATACTACACTGCTCACAGCTGTGTAAACAGTAACATGGTTACATCGTTGTCATCATTCTGACATATTATTGTAGAAATTATCATTAAATGTCCTTTCGTAAATCACACATTTATTTCAGTTATTTGTAACAAGCTCCATTGCTATATCCGCTAGCAGATGCAGTCAATACACGGTTAACTCTGTAGACTATGTAGTATAATAGGCAGGGGGTTGAATCTGGTAAAATCTGACTGTCTGTCAGATAACTGTGTCTCACAGGATGGCATTATGCAAAGAAAGCATTTATGGCATAGTCAGAGGCTCAAATTTTAAAGGCAACACCCTCCAAAGTAGAAGATATGCACCCATTACAATAAGAAATTGCTGTAAGCCCTTCATGTGTGTCATGACCCACATAGTATGCCTATTTCTTTGGTGTCAGAGGTTGATACGCAGCTTTCTGATATCTGTCCTGGCATGTGTTTGAGTCTGGCAAGACGTAAATGTTGAGTTTGTCATTGATTGTTCACAGGCATTACTTAATTTCTAAATAATAATGCTCTGTACTACATATCTTCATGAAAACATCTATGTGTTTTCATTATACTGTAGAGCTTTATCGGCTATTAGGACTTAAATTACATGTCTTACTGTATAGTATGATGCAGGATTATCATAAAGGGTGATTGGTCCTGGGTTATGACATTTTCTTGTGTGTTTGTGTATCACAGTGTATGCTGTAATTTCATTGCCCCCATATAACCATGTAGTAGACCCTCTCTATTTAAACACAAAGACCTTGAACTACTGAATTGTCATCAGATGTGTTATCATTTGTCACTTGCGTATTTTGAGTGGTATTATATTACTGTATAGTATGTACATCAGTATGCAACACATGCTTGTTTAATACATTTCAAGGTAATATACCCCCTTTTTATGGTTGCCAAATGACAGCAAATGACAAGACCTGTCCCTTCTAATGACACAGTACTGTCGGTTATCACAGATACGCCCCTTGCAGATACAGGTTGTATTCAATAAATGCAGTCTATATGGATAGCCTCTACTATATCCACTGTCCTTGCTAAATGTTGTCTCACCTCACCATGTTATCAACATTATCACATTTGCTCCCCTTTGTTACAATGATCCATTGTGTCGCTCTCACATCCTTTGTTATCATGACTATTTTTAGTTTTGTGCATAGGTCAAGAATTGCAAACAGGATTAATTATTATTACATCGATATGGAAGTATTTATGTTCAAAATGTTTCTTTGTAACATAAGCTCATTCGACTACATTATCTGAATACATTTTCTCCGTTTACTCTTCTCTCTTACTCATGCCTCCAGTATTACCATTGTATTCTGTGTACATTCTCCCCTTTTAACGTCCCCTGCTTCTTAATTCCTGTGCTCAACTTGCCCTTAGTTCATATAGGCTGTCCTTGAGTGCTCACAAAATAGGTTTGCTTACAAGTAAGCTGTTTAGTTTACATGTATGCTCATGCGTCCCTGTACCTTTTCATGGCTGCCAACACTCGCAGCATGTAAGTAAGGTATGCAGCATGAGTATTAAATGAGTGCTGCTGCTTTATGCGCCAAAGTGCTTAACAATTGCTAGTGAATCCCACAGATTGTATTCTAGCTTTATTTTTTCAGCACATTTTGTTTTCTTTCATTCAGTGAGTCAAAGTTCATAAGCAAGTGTTGGGAATATTCATACAGCTGTCTTACTGATGAATAGCTGGATAATAATATGCATAAATCCATCCTTCACCTTAATGAGTCATGTCATCTCCTAGGTGCTTGCCAGGTCATGTGACTCTCTTCACATAGCAGTTTTAGAGAGCCCTTACTTTCACAGGCAACAGCTTCTTCTCCATTACATTGCAGAAATGGGAACTAGTTTATTGAGGAGCTGGGGAAAAGGCAATGAGTAGAAGAGACATTGGTTCTTTATAATCATACCTGATACATTTTAGTAGGTTACACATTGATATTTTCTGCACTTTCTAAATGTGGTTTTTCTGAGGTACTGAAGTCTCATTTTTTTAAGCCTCATTTTTTTTGAAACACAAAGGAGCTAAGACATTTCTTCCTTTTCTTATCCCAGCTGGTCTATATGTTCATACTGAAATAATGAACTTCATAAGAATGATTTGCAGAGATCTTACGGTGAAAAGTTAACTCTTATCGCCTCATCCTTGTCATCCATGGTATACCCCAGATGTGTGTGTGTGTGGGGGGGGGGCACCTGTGTATTGTCAGAGAAAGAGATTCAGAATGCCAGCTGTTAAACAAACAGCCACAATAAAATGGAAACTGAGCAATCTGCAAAAACACCTGCTTCGACAGTCATCTGGGACTGAGACAAATTATTCATTTGAAAACAGCATGATGTTAGAATTTTCTATGAAGACATGTGGGATGCATGATTATTTTGAGGTAATTGTAACATTTACCATTTTGACAGCTTCAGTGGAGAATGGAGAAAAAACAGTTAATGTTAAATTCATTGTGACTCATCATCACCCAAGGGTCACTGTGAGATCAGATATTGCAAATAATTTTCTGCAACTGGGGCAGTCGAGGCCAGCCATTCTCCCCTGCAGAGTAGGACAAGGGAAAATGAAAAATATCACACATTACTTTCCAGACAGACACAAAATTGTTGCAGCAATATCCATACTTGGAGTAGGCCTGATTAGCTATGACTACCGAGTTTTTTTTTTCCCTGTAAGACTTTAGTAAGCAGAAAGTGAGGTATTGTTTTCAGAGAGGTAACAGTGATGCAGGTTGTGTTTATAAGCTGTGCTTAGTGAAGCCAGTTGCTGGTTAGACACAGTATGCCAGATTTATTGTCTAAGAACACCAATCATGCTGCAAAGCCGCAAATGAGCTGCTGTTTCTGGCATGCAATACACAACAACAAATGGCTAAAAGCTGATGTGCAAATACTCATATGGGACAGTGACAGTATGAAAGATAAATGCTTTTTTAATTGAGTCAGTCTGGGAAACGAATGTGATGCAGATAGTATTATTTGCAGCTGTCTGTCAGTGCATGATAAAACTCAGCTCATACTTGATAAGCTTTTATATGAAGGCTCTCAATTTTATATTCATTGTTCATATGTCTTTTGCTGTTTATAATACTGCAAAACATGTAAAAATTACAGCAACTCTGACATTATTGAATATGAAACTTTTATAATGAAGCTATATTATGAATAATCATTGTGTTAAGATGTAACTATTTCTGAGACATATTCAAATATTTATGTAAAACAACATGCGTAAATTACATTTTGTGCAGTTGTTCTAAAGTGTCAAGTTCAGAAACTGTGATTAATATCTTTAAGACATACATTACTGATAACAAAAGAAGAAATAGTGCAATTCAGTTTTTGTTGTACAAGAAAAAGTATGTGAACTGAAGTCTCATTTGTTTCCGCTTTCATTACTTGCATCTCAGTGTCACTGCTTGACAGAGGCACAGCAAAATAATGGGCATAGTATCCTCCAAACTAAAGGGGTGGCGAAAGCCACAAAACTCTGGGCTAGGCTTATAAATGCCCTTGGGCAGATAGCCTAGTATGAACCTATGAACCTATGAACTTTAAGGATCAAAACTGAATGAGACTGGTTCTGGTTGTATATGAGCAGAATGTTGCTGTACATGGGCTGCTTATACTGCAAACATTGTGTCACATTCACTGCCATAACCTGGTTCATAGGGCCCATTAGCCTATTCATAGGGTCCATGACTTGACTGATAGGGTCCATGGTCTGATTCATAGAGTCAAAGTGCCAGTTTTGGTAATACTAGGAAGGAAACCTGTCACAAATACACATTATCTGACAGTGGCCCCCTACCTCAGACAGTCTTTCCCTCACAAGGACTCAGCACAGGTCACCACATATCATTTTTTGTGGTACTTTTAACAGGTCA
Organism: Protopterus annectens; assembly: GCF_019279795.1. Taxonomy (NCBI): domain Eukaryota; kingdom Metazoa; phylum Chordata; order Ceratodontiformes; family Protopteridae; genus Protopterus; species Protopterus annectens. The sequence continues at coordinate 1,415,485,934 of NC_056737.1, read as the reverse complement.
TTTTAACTAGCTCTTCTGCGGGCTGCATTGTGCTATTAGCTCATCAGTGCATCCTTTAAACTACCCCTACTATGGGTCGTTCATAGAGTTGATAAACAGTGGAGGTCATCTTTGCCAAACCTGACTGTTTGTATTTTTATGATGGATTTGAATGTACATTCCTGTAGTTGTGTGGTCAGCTGGAGTGCCTTCTGTGTGGAGTCTGCATGTCCTCCCTGCAGTTGAGTGGCATTCAAAAGACATGCATGAATGTGTGTGCCTTTGCTGAAGGCTGGGTATCAGGCTGGTAACTCAGCACCATAAAAGTCTACTGCCAATCATTAGCAGACTAGAGTTCTGCTGTGGCAACCCCTAACCAGGAAAAGACAAACATACAGGGATTTTATCTCATCCACATACCAATCAGGACTGTATCTTTAGCTTACAGTTTTGGCCATAAAAGATGCATTCTGCTATGGCTTGTTTATTTACTTAATTATCCATCCATTTATCTGTCTGTCTATCAGTCTATCTATTTATGCATCCATTTAATAACCTGGTATTTCAACTGACACCCCCCCCCCCCCCAAGGCCCTTTTCAGCTATGATCAGTGCTCTAAGGAGAAGTCTATCATACAATGAAAATAAAGAAATAATAATAGAAAAATTAAACTTGACAAATGGAATTACATCATACTTAGTACAAGTCGATGTTGTGTCTTTCGGCTTTTCCTGGTTAAGGGTCACCATAGCAGAACTCCAATCCACTAATGATCGGTAGTAGATTTTTACATACCAAGTTGCCAGCCCTGACGCACAACCTTCAACAAAGTTACACCCATTCACACATGTCTCCACACAGAAGACACTCTAGCTGAGAATCGAACAGGACAATGGCTTACTGTGAGGCGACAACGCTACCGCAGCACCACCACCGCAGTTACTTAGTACATGTTAATACTTGATATGTTACACCATTATGTACAGATAAATATGCATTTCTCATGCAGTGTCTCTAAAGCAATTACACTTGCATTCATTTGAACAGATATTCCTTGAGCTTAGCCTGGAAGGTTGAAAGGGTTTGTTACTGTCTTACTACTCCTGACTGGTTATTCTAACAAATGAAACCCATTTTAGAGACTACCTTTTCTCCAGGGTTAGGACAGAATGGGGCGCCTTTACAGAGCTAGTCTCAAGTGTCATTATTTGTTCATAAGACATGCAACATGGTTCTTTCAATAAGTTAAGATGACAAGAGAAGATATGTACACGGTTGTACTAATTTGCATAAAAAGGTAGAAAATAGCAGTGTGGCTCTGCCTCTGACCAGTAATCAGTGTGTGATTTGAAGTGGTAGGTAGGGTCAGTTCTGGTATCCACTTGATAAATAAACGTATATATTTGGGTCTATATTATATTCTCAAAAGCCAACAATATCGAAGCTGATATTGTCGACACGAGAATAGCGAAAGCGCACATCGAACATGTAAACATAAATCTCCGTAATGGGGAGATTTCCATTTACTGCAATGTAGTGTGGTCTCGGAGTTGGTATATTTAAGTAGCGGGGGGTGCAGGGGGGCTTGCCCCCCCTACTTAAACCCATTAGGGTACTTTTTTCTTTCTTTTTTTTTTTTTTGTTGTTGTTTTTATAAGTTCGATGTTTGAAGACATCGACCATATAGTTTATTAACAACAATGTAAGGAATGGTTGTGTTTTGTGAGGAATTCAAGACTATAACTGACAGGGCATACTCTAGTTCTGGTAGCAGGACTTTTTGTTATTTTGATTTTTTATCCTACCTGCTGCTGACTTTAGGCTTCTTCACTGCCAGCTCTACATAGTCTTGTCCTCTGTAGTTTCCACACTATGGTAGGCACCCCAGTGTGACCCACACTCAGTGGGTATCTCTTTCTGGTGGGCTTTTACATATGGAGTCCACAGCTCCGTGTACAAGCTCTTAGGGGTTATACCTGCCATCACTGCAAACTGGGATGGATGAGGTGAGGTGCAATTATACTGAAGCTCAGTGGGGGATTTTTTTTACACCCCTCCCCTTCCCTCATGTTGCTAACATGCATACATATGTTGTAATTCTGAGCGAACTATAAGTTCATCCAACCTGGGTCTATAGAGTGGCAATATCTCTTCAGTCCTTCCTACATGTCATAGCCCAGTAATATACTCTGAACCCCAGTCTCCAGTAGGTCACCACAATAAATTCACTAAACACACTCCCATCCTCCACTCTCCAAGATTTAGCATGCATATTATCACCTACCTGTGCCACCAAAAGTCTGAGCTGCTAATGGAACTTGGGTCACCTGTGCTGTTGTTAAGGTTGTTTCAAACTGTAATTAACTTATATTTACCTAAAATGTGTTTATTGCTTATTGTCTAAAATGCATATTTTACTGTTTACTCATTTTATTGTGGAACTTTTCTTCCCAGGCTGCCTCTAAAAAAGGAGAAGCTTGTCTACCCAGTCAGAACATCCTGGTAAACAAATGCAATAAATAAAAAAAGCCCTCTATATCACTAACACAGGCAGTAACATAGATATATATATATGTATATATATATATATATATATATATATATATATATATATATATATATATATATATATATATATATATATATATATATATATATATATATATATATGTCAAATGATTTTCTTGTGTCTGTGTAAAGGTGATTTGAGATGTTATAGGCAAACGTTATATGATGGAGCGCTTTATCTGCTGTTCTATCACATATTGCAAGTAACTACTCCAAACTGCATTGTAAGTATAAATGTAACTGTTTCACTTTCATAGTCATTATAGTATGCTCTCAAAGTCCACTCAGTCTATATTTGTATTTTAAACATTTTCTCTGTCATTCCTTCTCATTTGGTATTATATTGTATTGTAAACATTTGGTCTATTATGACTTACTTTTTTTGTGTAATTTCAGTTGTTCTTGTCCTATGGGGCCAGGTTTTGGTTAAAAAGATTCTGCCCACCAGCTGCCTGTATAGTTTTCAAAATACAGTAAAGGAATAAATAAAGTCATTAATACATTAATCACTCTGTGATGTTAAACATGCCTGTAGCACAAGATTTGTGGGCTGCCTTGTCCCATGTAAGTCAACACAGAGGATAAGCACCTTCAAGCAATCTCCAAACCCTGAAAAAGACCTGGCAAGTGCCTATATTCATACTCTTGTCTTAAAATTATGGAATTCTCTCCTCGTAGCCACCAGATCAATCCGAGGCCAAGTTACCTTTAAAGCTTCTCTAAAAATTATCTAAACAACACAGGGTCTGCACCTGTTAACTCCAGGCTAATCTTTCCTCTATTTCAACTACCAGGCTAGCCCCCATCCCCCTTCTCTTTCTGTTTCTTTATATTCCCAGTATACCTGTGAAGCCGCACCACTTGTCTCTCTCTTTATCACTGTAAATCCCAACTCAGTCTATACCATTATACTGGCTCTTTTAACACCCACTTAGTTGGTACCTTTATAGGTTCATAGGTGTTTGCTAGGCTAATGACCTCAAGGGCCTTTTTAAGCCTAGCCATGCATCCCAAATCTCTGACAAGTTCTCCTACCCTTGATAAGTGTAAGCATGGGCCTGGGAGATGAACCATTTACAGGTTACCTGAGTCCATTAGAGATATAGGTGCCAAACCAGGTATGAATTTCTGGTTTTCCATCCAATTGTGCAAGTTGCACTTGAATTGGGTTAGGGAGGAACTCTGCTTCACATGGATGGGGAGCCTCTTCCATAGACAGGGTAGTCTCTGTGATACATACCTATCTCTCCATCGGGTCCTATTTATATCACAGGCAAGGTGTAAGTCTTTAGAATGGGTAATTCTGGTGCTGTTTGTTTTGTGGATATGCAGGAAGTCCAGCAAAGTGGGGTCTGACAATGCCATGTATGCCATTCATAGATTTCCCCTCAAAACCCTGTAGGTGACAGAATACAGGGATAGCGTATTGAGGTGATCTGCATAGGACATATTACTTACACCCTGTATTCTTTTAGTGAGAAACCTCTGTGAACATTCCAGTTGTTGGATATGCCTGGTTAGGCACATACCAAAGGGGGCATTGTACTCAATGATAGGTCTGATGAATGCTGAACACAGTGGAACAATGACTTCCTTGGACTTAGATGCCATACCTTTGTTTATAAGTTGTGCAACACAGAATGATTTCCTCACCACTGTAGACACATGATGGTCAAATGCTAGATTACTATCTATGTGTGTCCCTAAGTCCCTGACTACTGGGTCAGTTCTAAGGGGTGTGTTGTCAATATGAAAGTTACCAGGGATGGATGACTTCCCAAAGGATATTATTATGCATTTCTTGGCATTTAGTTTTAGTTCATGGCTCTGACACCAATTGTTTGTCTGTGTCAGCTCCTCCTGCAGAACATTTGTGTCAGTATGAGATTCAATGATGGCTCCAAATTTGCAATCATCTGCAAATTTGGTCAGCCAGACACCACTGACATTGGCCTTGACTTCTGAGAAGTAAATTCCAAAAAGGAGCGGTCCAAGGACTGATCCCTGAGGGACTCCACTTGTGACTAGCCTCTTTGTGGAGGTGGACTCCCCACTTCTAACTTCCTGGGTCCTGTCTGTGTGTCATTTGGCTATCCAACAGGAAACATACGGGTTTGTACCTAACTTCTTGAGGTTGCCAACAATGCCCAAGTGGGGTGTTGGGTCAAATGCCTTGGCCAGGTCAAGGTAGGCAGTGCAAATTATTTCACCCTCATCCATTGCTTTGGTGACCTTCTCAAAGATGTCAACCAGGGTGAGTAGACATGATCTGCCCTTGATGAAACCAAACTGGGTTGATTCCAGTCTCTGGAGGTTTACTATATCTCTGTTGATCATCTCCAAGATAATTCTTTCTATGGCTTTACATATGACTAGTGAGACTTATGGGTCTGTAGTTTCCAGGGTCTGTAGATGGCCTACCTTTGTGCAGAGGGATGACTGTTGCCTTTCTCCATTAATAAGGTACAAAGCCTGATTGGAGGCTATAAATAGTAATTCCAGAGGCCCTGATAGGTCATGTTTCATGCTATTTAGAAGGCATCCTGGGATATTGTCTGGGCCCATTGATGCAGTGTTCTTGGTCTTAGAGACAGCATTAAGAACCTGTTCCCTAGTGATAGCAGGGGGAGTTATATTTGATGATATTTCCTGAGGAAAGGTTGAGGTGGGGAGAGAGGAGTAACTCTGGAGCTGAATTTATCAGCCAGGAGGTTTGCTATATCTTCTGGCTCAGTATAGGTGGCTCCATTTACAATGAGCTCTGCACACAATTGTGCATTGCCTTTGAGGTTGCGTACATAGCTAAAGAATGCTTTGTGGTTGTCCTTGGCCTGGGAGGACAAACTTACCACAAATTTGGCTTTGGTAGACTTTATTTGTCCTCTCAGTTGTTTGTTTAGTTTGATGAGAGTGCTTTTATCCTGCTGGGTGCTGCACCTTCTAATTGTTGCCATGATTTTCTTCCTCCTGTTATACAGATGATTGACTTTGTGATTAGATCTGTACTTCTTCCTGGTGGGTACAGCTGCCTCTATGCAACTATTAACATGTTTGTACAGGGTTTCTGTGAACAGCTTATGGGGGCTTGAAATTTTGTCAGGTTCTCACTTAATAGCCAGAGATTGGCCTTAGAATAGTTCCTAATATTCCAGGTTTAGCTGGGGGGGGGGGGGGGGGGGGCAGGTTTTATTTTTACTTCAAAGGAGACCATTTTGTGGTATGTTCTTACCAGGGAAGCCATTACAGTAGGAGATGTACAGCAGTCTCCCATATTAGTGAGGACCAGATCCAGTATGGTTGCACCCCTGGTTTGTGTATTGACTATCTGGTCCAGGGAGTTTGTGTTTACAAAATCCAGGAATCTCCGTGCATGTACGTTTGGTGTCGTATAGGATTCCCAGTTAATGGTGAGGTAATTAAAGACACCCATGAATATGGTGTTGGGTTAGATGGTTAGTGTTTCTAATAAGTTTAAATACGTGGTATGGGTTTCCTGGGTCATAGAGCGAGACCTATAGCTTGCAAGGAAGTGGTATTCAATTTTACTTATGGTAATTTGAATATGGAGCAGCTCAAGTGCATTGTCATGTTTGACAAGCCTTGAAATGTATTTATTTTTTAATGTAAATAGAGACACCTCCACCTTTAGTCCCTGCCTGTGAAGTAGCTGGCCTAAATATGTGGAAGGCATTATAACTTTGCACTGTTGGTGTGCTCCCTGCAGCTTTAAACCATGTCTCAGTGACCGCACAGACATCAGCATTTTCTAGGTTAAAGAGAACTTCTAGGGACTGGAGTTTTTTGTTTAGAATCCTAGCACTGAGCAGTAATACCTTTAGATTTTCTTAGTTTTGATTTGCTATGTCAGAAGTACTTTCAGTTTGGCATTGCCTAAAAAATGCACTATGGGGGAAGGCAGTGTTTTAGCTAATATTCAAAAGGCTAGAGGGGAGAGGTACAGACTATCCCTGGCAAAGCAGTGTGATCTGTTGACCATCTCCTTCCATGCTGACAAATACTGCACCCCCTTAGAATGACACCAGAAACTAAGTCAATTATTAAAGCCAATAAGCTTTTGTTCTTCTTGTGGCATCATCCTTGGAGAAAGTAAAATGCTGCTCAATGCTAGGCTCATACCAGCCTGAGACATACTGTATTCTGAGAGCTCCATGATGTCTCTCCTCATATAGTCTAGTGAGTTATGTCTCAGGTCATTTAGTCCCACATGGACTATGACTGAGTCATATTGGTAATTTTGGTCCAATGACCTGAGTGCATGCATAATGTGGTGGATCCTACACCCCTGAGAAGCAACTGACCGCAACTTTCTCCTTACTCAGCCTGGTGAGAAGGACATCAGTATGTCTCGCGATGGAGTCTCCAATGACTAGAATGTTGGATTGTGTGGTGACTTGCCTTATGGGCTTAGAGGTAGAGGCTCCATGAGATGTAGCTCTATGTGTTGATGTGGGTGCTGTTTTGAAAGTAAACATGAGGCAATTTCTACATTGCCTCAGGATGCCCATATCCACCAAGCTGGTAACGGAGACAGTAAGAAAGTTCATATCCATGGCAATAGACCCTTTTTTATTGATTAGACAGTTGGAGTGAGAATATCAATCACTATCAGGAATATCTGGTTTGCAACTATGTGGACAGTGCTTGCCCCTGAAAACTAGTTGCCCTGTGTGCAAATAGGTATTGCAGAAATTTTAATCATGCTTTTACAGGAAAATGCCACTCAGGGTGTCTGAGTTTGTACAGAGCACTGCCAAACACATGAGGGGAAACTAATACATTGCTTTACACTGCAGTTCCATCTTTCCCCATATCATGACCCTTTATGAAGCTTCATGTAAGAGATGCCTATTGATGTCTGTTTCTACATTATTACATACTTAGTCTAACTCCATATTTGCTTCCACATATTGACAATCATAGTCAAACTCCATCCATTCTATATGGCTAACCTGTTATTTCTATCTGTGCATCTCAGTCTGTTATGAAGTTTCATTATTTTATAATTGAGTGCCATACACATCCCTTGATACATTGTCTTTTAACCTTGCATGATTCTTCAAAAAAGTGTAATGTACTTAATATTAATCCCAAATGTATGCTGTAAAAATGTTATTTAACTTTATGTGGACTATGTTATCTGCATTGCCTTAAACGTATACATGTGGTGCTTTTCTCCCTAGGCCTCCACTGAAAATGGGTTCTGCCGACCCATTCAGATTATTCCGGTAAAGAAATGCCAAATAAAATAAATAAATAGAAAACCTGCAGTGCATTTGTTTCACCGTTACTTAACAGAGCTACTGTTTTTGAGGTATTTAGATCTGTGACTAAGTATGTTAAACATGAGACAATGCCTTTATCTAAATAAAAAATGCAAAATGTTGCTTTTCTTGTTCAGCTGAAAAGATATTCTCACACTTAATTTTATTTCTAGCTCATGACTCTAGACAGTTGTGATCAAGCCTGCATAATTTTTGGCTGGGTAACACAAATGCATATATTTAGCAGTCATACAGTGAGTATAGGTTTAAAAAGAAGTTACCCATAAAATCTGAGCATGGAAAATTTCTTAACCCTGGACCCTCATCAGTTCAGTTTTATCAGAATAAGGTCCTGTCTCTTTAACCTCATTAATTTATTTGAAAAGTAGCCATAGTAGTGGAAAGCAGTTAGTATATTACAGAATACAGAATGCATGGACCTGGGCAAGACCTTTGTCACGATTCCCCATGCAGGCATTTCTGACAGACTTGAAAATCTGACTATAAATCCTTATGCCATGCAGTGGATAGCTAACTGGTTGTCTGAAAGAACCCACAAGATTAGAGTTGTGGGCACCACCTCTAAAAGTAAAAAAGTAACCAGTGGTGTACCACAGGGCTCAGTGGTGGCATCTCTCTTGTTTGGCATCTAGCTCTGAAACCATCAGGACAAAAGTCCTGGCTTGTGGTGACATAAGTTTGCAAATGACTGTAAATTGGGTTTTGTTATTCAATCTTCCACAGACTCACAACTGTACCAGCTTGAATTTAGCCATGTTAAGAACAGGTGCAAGGACAACGGTCTCAAATTAAATGTGAAAAATGTATATAGTTCATTATGGAAAACAAAATATTTTCACATACAATATAGGTGACAAACCCCTCCAATCAGACACTTTTGTAAGGGATCTAGGCACTGCTCTTGATAATTCCTAATCAATTAACCATTATATCTCTGCAGCAGTTTGGAAAGCCTTCTATATGGCCCATCTAATTTCCAAAGGTATCTTCACTGGATGCAAAGAAGTCTTAATTCCTATTTACTTATATCTCATCAGATCCATTATTAAAAATATAAAGTACCTTTTGGCATGTATTTGTTTAAACATATCACTCAGATTGACAGACCAATGAGATTCATAACTGAAAAGATCAATGGCCTCAAAAATTTGTGTTAACAGGACAGACTGGCAACCCTCTCTCTGTACCCAACCTCTTATAGATTGTTCCATGATGATCTGTTTCTAGCCTTTCGAATCATGAACAATCCCACTTTGACCTTCTATTCCTTCACAGAACAAATGGGCATCAAATACTCAGTTAAAGGAACTAAATCTTCATCACAAGATAAATAAAATATGTCAATGTGATATATTAATATTCTAATGCAATGCACAATACCAACAAAAAATAATTGACTTCAACAACTGGCTTAGTTTCCGGTGTCTGTCCTAGGGAATCCAGTATCGGTCTGCCTGGGATGGAATGGTTGACAGGCCTCAATGCTTTGTCAGAGATGGCCTCTGCCTGTCATCCCTGGGATTCTGGATCCTGGCCATGGCTCGTGCCTCCCACATTGTGCCTTTTTTTAGGCTATGTCCCAAAGAAATCTTTCAACGTAAAAGATCTGTCAAAAAGCAAATTTAAAGTCATGCTGCTTAATTCCAGGAGCCTTAACCTAAAAATGTACTCACTGGAGGCTCTCCTCACACTGGAAGATCCTGATGTCTGTACAGTCATGGAAACTTGGTTCAGGGCTGCAGAGAGCATCCCTGCCTTACCAGGCTATGCCTCATTCCACACATTCTGACCCCAAAATGACATCGGGAAGACTAAAGGTGGTGGAGTCTCTATCTTAATTAAAGCAGGCAGACCTCCAGACTGGTTTGCCAGCATGACACATTGGAATTACTCCAGGTGCAACTGACAGTTGGCAAGACACCCATCCAAGTTACAGACAGCTATAGACCCCCCATCCATGACTCAGGGCACCTACTCCTCCTACCTGGACCTACTTGTCTCCATCAAGGTAGCCCCTAACACCCTGATCCTTGGTGACTTCAACTACCCCACCATAGACTGAGTGAACTATCCCTGCACTAATGCACTCAACCAATGATTCCTTGACTTCATCAGTTCTAATGCACTAGACCAGCTCATCTCATCCCCCACAAGGGGAGATAACATTCCGGACTTGGTTCTCACCAACATGGCAACCGCTGCACCCCTCCCATAGTATGTTCTTCCTTGGTGAGATCAGATCATCGGTCTGTCTCATTTGAAGTTTCTATCCCACCCAAGCCCCTCCCCATGCCAGCCGTAACCAGGCTAAAAAACTTCTCAAAAGCTGACTACAACCTCCTAAGAGAGGGTAGAAGTAGCTTCACACCCACCGCCCCCCCTCCCCCTCAGAGGATACAGACAACTATGCTGAACAGTATGCCAGTGCAGTATACAAGCACCAGTACAACTGCATGGACTCAGCCATACCCAACAGAACTAAAACCTTCTCCTCAAGGAAACACAAACCTTTCTGGTGGACATCTTCTATCAACGGGCTTTACAACAAAAAGAAGAAACTGTAATTCCAAGGGTAAAAGAGAACAAATTCCAAAATCTAAAAACTCCCTCCTCAGCCTCAACAAGCAAATTAAATCACTAGTGAAAACCTCCAAAGCCGATTATGAACTGAAACTAGCCTCTGAAACAAAGGAAAACTACAAAGCCTTCTTCAGTTTTGTCAGGAACATCCATGGCAAAGACCAGGTTTGTTCTGAATTAGTACCTAATGGTACCACTTACTCTGATCCTGTTGACTTAGCCAACCTGCTAATAGGTTCAGCGCAAACTTCACCACCCTATCTCCCCCAAAGACCCATTCAACATCCCAGATACTTGTACCACACCTCACATCTCCATAGATCAAGTGTTAATGGCCCTATCCAAGGCAAATAACACAGCTTCTATGGGACCTGATAGTATCCCAGGCTGTATTTTGCACCATCTCCAGCAAGAACTAGCTTCACCATTGAGCACCCTATTCAACCACAGCCTAAGTACAGGATTCATTCCAGCAGAGTGGAGAACTGCCATTGTGATCCCCTTGCACAAAGGTGGTGCCACTACTGACCCTGGAAACTATCGCCCCATTAGCTTGACAAGTCTAATCTGTAAAGCCATGGAGTGTATTATTATGGTTTTCATAAACAAGGACATAGGCAATCTCCAAGCACTTCACCCCACCCAGTTCATATTTATCAATGGCAGATCTTGCCTCTTGACCCTGGTTGACTTCTTTGAGACTGTCACCAAGGCCCTGGAAGAGGGAAAGTCAGCACATTCAGCTTACCTTAACTTGGCCAAGGCTTTGACACAATCCCCTACTCGGGTATCATCGAAAAGCTAGCACAACTTGGTGTAAATCCCTATCCTTCTAAGTTGGGAACTCCTGACTGAGAGCCCAGTGTCCAAGGTTATTAGTTCTGGTTTAGGCACTTGGGCTTCAGGCCAGTTATTTTACATTAAGAAGGTTCGTGGTCTGCACTCTTGTGGGAGAAGAGGCTGGACTCTGCCCTTCTGAGCTGGGAATTTCTGGTTAAAGGTTTATAGTGCCTGAATATTTGAACTGTATCTTACTGAAATTGGTACACCTTGTTTGCTCTAGCATAGACTAGATCCAGGCCTGCTGAATATAGCTTTGTTTATATGCTTGTTGTTTGTTTGCTTGTTATTTCCCTGGAAGCTAATTCCACCTAATACATGGCGTCTCAGCGCTTCTGTGGATCACTAGTGATATCTGCATTGCTTACTGTACTAGTTCCTTGTTTCACTTGAAAGAAAGTTACTGTTTGTCGTTTTTGCATTTAGTTACTTGTAACACATTGCACTCAAGTTACCTGGCACTTGCTCACTAAAGCAATTATATAAGTCAGCACTAAAAATTAAAAGCACTACACCCTCACTCCCCACTGGCCCTTGTTTTCAATTATTAAGGAATTCCCAATATTATTCTAGCATGTCCAAAGGTCAGTTGTCAATCTCCTCTCCAGTCCAGCTGGTGAATCTGGGAATCTTGAGGCAATGTTATAACTGCCTCATGTACACAGACAACCCTCTCCTCCTCCCACATAACACAAATACTTGTGAGAGATGCAGCTATTTAGCCAAACTGGAGGCTGAGCTCTCTCAACTCAGGACTGGCAAGACCAGACAGGAGGAGAAGGCAACTACACACACCACAAAACCAGCCTCGCATAATGCTACCACACCACTGAATCAAACACATAAACACACAAAGACATACTCGGAGGCTCTGAGTAAAAATTTACCTAAACAGCAGAGGCCTCCAAAGCAGACACCCAAACAACTGCTACCTCAATACACCCCACAAGCAACACATAAACCACAAAAGCAGTGTGCAAAGCAGTCACAGCCCTTAAGGCCAAATACAACACCAAACATACTTGTCATAGGTGACTCCATAGTCAGACACACTGACGTCCCACTCACCAGGCTGAACAAGGAGAGGGTCACAGTAAGCTGCCTATCGGGCGCTAGAATCCACCACATAACACAAGCACTCTGGTCACTCCACGGCAAGTACAAATATGACACAGTCATTGTCCATGCTGGTGTGAACGACCTGAGACATACCTCCCTGGACTACATGAAAAGAGATATAGAGGAGCTCTCTGATTATGTAGCCCAGGCAGGTATGACCCTGACCCTGAGCAGTATCCTTCCTTCACCAAGAATGATGCCACAATATAGAGACAAGATGATCAGCCTTAACAATTTTCTTAATGTCTGGTGTCATTCAAAGGGGATCCAGTGTCTGTCTGCCTGGGATGACATGCTTGACAAGCCACGCTGCTTCGCAAGGGACGGCTTGCACCTGTCACCCCTGGGATTCCGGATATTGGCTAAGGCTCTTGCCACCCCCATAGTGCCTTTTTTAGGCAAGGCTCAAATTCTAAACCTACCACCCTAGAAAACAAAAATGGGAAGAAACTGAGGGTAATGCTGCTCAATGCCAGAAGTCTAAATCTCAAAATGCACGCACTCGAGGCCCTTCTCAGTATGGAGAACATCGATGTCTGTGCTGTAACTGAAACCTGGTTCAAGGCTCCTGAGAGCACCCCGGCACTATTAGGTTTTACCTCATATCATGCGTTCGGCCCCAAAACCTGGACCACACCACAAAAGGAGGGGTGTATCCATATTCATAAAGGATACCCACACCTCCAGGTTGGTGGCCACGCAAGCTCGGAAACCATCCAGGTGCAACTAACTATAGGCAAAACTGCTCTACAAATTGTAGCATGCTACAGGCCACCCTCTCAAACTCAGGAACCCCACACAGCCTTCCTGAAGACACTGGAGGGTATAAATGTATCTCCAAACACCATCATATTGGGTGACTTCAACTACCCGAATATAGACTGGGAACATTACTCAAGCCCTAACTTTCTAGCCCAACGGTTCCTGGAGTTCATAAATTCAAATGCCATGGAACAGCTAGTCACTGTTCCCACGAGAGGAGAAAATATACTAGATCTCATTATCACAAACATGGGGACAAAATGCTCCACACCGGAAGTATATCCCTCATTGGTGAGATCTGATCATAAACTAATCTCACTGGAAATCCACATCCTGCCCCCACCCCAAACAAAAAGACCACAGTGAAGAACTTCTCTAAAGCAAACTTCACACTACTCAAGACTGGTGTGGTATCCTTCAAGGCCCCTGAGCCAGTGGAAACCACAACCAAAGCTGCAGAAGCCCTTACAAATGCCTTCTATGAACACCTCCAGGACTGCATGGATCAGGCAATCCCAAATAAAACCAAGACTCTTTCCACAAAGGGCAAACGTCCAGTCTGGTGGACCCCAGCCATTAACAAACTTTACAAAAAGAGGAGAAAGCTATTACATGATAGTACAAAATCCATAAAAGGGAAGTCACCCCTGATCATTATTAGTAAAAAAATACGAGCACCCATAAAATCAACTAAGGCCAATTTTGAGAGAAAAATTGCCATGGATTCAAAGGACAATCATAAGGCCTTTTTCAGCTATGTTAGGAACCTGGATGGAAACTCCCAGATATGCTCAGAATTAGTCCAAAATGATACAAAAATCACTGAACCCACAGACATTGCCAACATACTGGCAGACAGGTTCAGTGCAAACTTCATCCCCCTCTCCCCCCCTAAAGGAGAGATAACTACCCCAGCAGAGTGTAGCCTCCCAGACATCTCAAATGCGCAGGTGAAAGCTGCTCTCTCTAAAGCTAAAAACACAGCATCAATGGGACCAGATGGTGTCCCCGGCTGTGTGCTACACGAGCTAAATGAGGAATTAAACCCGCACATAAGGCAGCTGTTTAATCTCAGCCTTACCACAGGATACGTGCCCAAGGAGTGGCGTACGGCAACTGTGGTCCCACTCCACAAAGGCGGTGCCTCTACGGACCCTGGTAATTACCGCCCCATAAGCTTAACAAGTCTAGTCTGCAAAGCTATGGAGAGGATCATAATGGAGCTCATAAACAAAGATATAGGGGACTTGCAGACATTGCACCCGACCCAGTTTGGCTTCGTCAAGGGCAGATCATGCCTTTTGAACTTGGTCGACTTCTTCGAAACAGTCACCAAGGCCATTAATGAGGGAAAGGCAGTCCATACAGCCTACCTTGACCTTGCAAAGGTCTTCGACACAATACCCCACTCGGGTATTGTAGAAAAACTTACCAGCTTAAATGTAAACCCATATGTCACAAGATGGGTTGCAAACTGGCTTAAGGACAGAACCCACAGGGTTAGAGTTGCTGGCGCTATGTCAGACTCCAAGCTGGTCACAAGTGGTGTCCCACAGGGCTCAGTCCTTGGCCCCCTATTGTTCGGCATCTACTTCTCAGAAGTACAGGCCAACATGGGAGGACTTTGGCTGACAAAGTTTGCAGACGACTGCAAACTGGGCGCCATAGTGGAAAGTGCATTGGACACGGATATCCTTCAGAAGGGACTCACGGAAACAGATAGCTGGTGCCAGAGCCATGGCCTGAAGTTAAACGCCAAAAAATGTATAGTCATACCCTTCAGGAAAAACAAGGTAACCCCAAGCTACCATATAGGTGGCAATTCACTAAGCACAGAAGAGGTTATCAGGGATCTGGGGACCCAGGTTGACAGTGGCCTTTCTTTTGACACTCACGTTGCTAAAGTGGTTAGAAAGACCTTCTACATTGCCCACCTGATCATGAAGGGATTCACATCCAGATCTAGTGAGGTCATTGTTCCCCTGTACTCTTCACTTATCAGACCAATGATCGAGTACAATGCCCCATTCGGGATATATCTCACCCGACATCTGCAGCAATTGGAGAGACCCCAAAAGTTCCTCACCAAAAGGATAAAAGGACTCCAAAATCTGTCATATGCTGCCAGATTGAAGAAACTCCAGCTCTATTCGGTTGCATACCGTCTGCTCAGAGGTGACATGTGCCTGACATACAAGGCCATGTCCAACCCGGAATTAATGGACATGCTCCACCTCAAAAAATCCAAATCCACCAAAACCACTAGAGCAAGCGACTTAAACCTTAGCATGGATATAAATAGGACGTGCTGGAGGGATAGATTTATCACTCAGAGACTCCCTATGCTGTGGAATAAAATCCCGATCCATGTGAGGCAGAGCACCTCGCTGGCTCTGTTCAAGAGAAATCTTGACCTGTGGATGGGGGATCGTAGGTTTATCCCGGGAATCATCTCTGTGTCACTGCTGGACAGAGGCACAACAAACTAATGGGCACAGTATTTTTTCATATAAGGGGTGGCGTAAGCCACAAAAATTTGGGCTAGGCTTATAAATGCCTTAGGGCAGATAGCCTAGTATAAACCTATGAACCTATGAACCTATGAATCTCTCATCAGGTAGGTGGCCAACTGGCTCACTGATAGGACCCACAAGGTCAAATCAGGTGTCTCTGCCTCCAACAGCAGACCTGTCACTAGTGGTGTTCCCTGGGATCTGTCCTGGGACCCCCACTGTTTGGCATCTACTTCTCAGTGGTACAGGCAAAGGCAAAAGGCCTGCGGCTGACCAGGTTTGTAGATGACTGTAAGTTGGGTGCTGTCATTGACTCCCCAAATGATGTTAACATATTGCAAGAGGGTCTCAACAAATGACTGGTGCCAAAGTCACAGCCTTAAGTTGAACACAAAAAAAATGTATTATCATACCATTCAGCAAAAACACGGCCTCTACTGATTACCAAATCAACGGCAACCCACTAAGCAAACAACCTGTGGTGAGAGACATGGGTACTCAGGCTGACAACAATCTCACATTCAACCATCATGTAGTGGCAGTGGTCAGAAAAGCCTTTTACTTGGTTCATACTATAAGTAAAGGGATTGCATCCAAAAAAAAGAAAGTTATTACCTCTCTGTACTCCTCCCTCATTATGCCAATAATTGAGTATAATGTCCCATTTTGTATGTACCTCTCCAAACACTTGCACCAAATGAAAAAGCCACAGAAATACTTCATAAAGAGAGTCAATGGCCTCCAACACCTGTCCTCTGCTGACAGACTCAAATTACTATCACTCTACTCGATATCATACAGATTGCTCAGAGGTGATCTGTGTCTTGCCTACAAAACAATATCAGACCTTGGCCTACTAGAGATGCTCCATATCCATAAGTCTAACTCCTCGCGCATTACCTACTCGATAGGCCTAAATCTTATATGCAACATCAACAAAACCTGCTGGTGCAACAGGTTTGTCTCCCAGAGGCTGCCTCATCTCTGGAATAGACTTCCCGTACATGTCAAACAGAGTACCTCACTGATCCTCTTCAAGACCAACCTTGATGAGTGGATGGGAAACCACAAATTTGTCCCAGGGGATACCCCTGTGCCCTGCATTGACAGGGGTAGCAGGTGCTGACTGAGGTTTCTTTTTTGGGGATAAACTCTTGGCTAGGCTTGTAAGGGCCCCAGGGCCATTGGCCTAGTAACCTTCTATGATCCTATGATCCTATGTATCTGTCACCTATGGAACAAGCTTCCACTCATGTCAGAGTTGTACCCTTGCCACCTTCCTAGGAGTGTAATGGTCTGCAGAATGATTGCCTACTATTTACTTATGAACCTACAAAGGTGAAAGGGTGTCTGCCATGTGACTTCTCATATTTTAATACTGCAGTAAAACTTCTGATAGACATAATCATGTCTCTCACCCTTTCTTTCTGCTATTACTGACATTATGTATACTTAAACATATACACATGTTGCATGGTGTGACTTACCTACCCTTACTGTAGTGCAAAGTAGATGAGATTGCAGCTTGACAAGTTCGGCCTTATGTGTTACAACTCAACTCCAGTTTCACATGGAAAGTTTATGTGTTTATGAAACTCTTGAAGTTTTTTTTTTTTTGTCAGAACATGATTTTTTTCCTCATGAAAGGAATTCTTACTATTCCTTTTAGTCACATGCAACAGCAGCTAAGTTTCGTTTCTGACTTTAAAAAAATTAGTTTTTCAAATTTTTACATTTCTAATACTGAAATGAGTCTCACTATGGTAGTTTTGCATAAATTCAGATTTTATGTCTTGCATCTTGTTCACATATGCAGTGTTTTTCATATGACAATGAACCATGAATTTTCATTGGTAAAATACTTTGGCTTAAAATGTAATTCCTTCAACATTAAACATCTCTGTAGCTGCATTGAAAACACAGTAGTCTCACTATTTCCTTGACAAAGATTATGAATGAGGGAAATCCTAACACTGAGCCTTAAAGTGAAGTTGCATTATTTCACCTTATTGACTGGTACATATATTCTAACAAGCCTATTGTGGCACTTAGTGTCATGCTATAGATGGGCAAAATATTGAGGACTGTGTTAAGAGTGAATACATCAAAAGCCTTTGATGCATCTTATGTCATTAACCCATAGTGACATCTCCAGCTGTTTCTTTGATATCATCTTAATGATACGTCTAGACATCTAATATTGCTTCTTCATATTTGTATTAGTAATTTCTAAAGTGTTCTGCATTGAAGCTATTTCATCTTAATGCTCATATGATGGGTAACACAGCTGCATTAATACTTTACCTCTAAGTAGGCCAGTGTATACTGTTCATATACTTGTTGTTTACATGGTCATAATTTTCATACAGTTTGAATTATGCTAGCCAAGTAAAAAACAGAATTGCTTCGCATTCTATGAAAGGTCATAGATGGGTGAACAAAATGCAGCTGGCAGCGCAGCATGCAAGTAGCTTGAACAGTTACTGCAGTATGGCAAATTGTTCAAAAAAAATAATATTAACTGTAAACATTTTGGTTTATAAAATATGGTTTAAAATCTAGAACTTAAGAATCCAAACTTCCACAACTGCATTGGAAGGAACCATTTAAAAGACTGTCTCAACAACATCATTGCTGTTGTCAGGATCAATGAGCTGCTCTGAAGGCACTCAGTATTGCATAAATGAGTTATAACTGAGTTTATAACTGTTATTCTAAGTCTTTTGGTTTAAGCACTTGGGCCTTCATACAGGCTGTTTTACATTAAGAAGGTTTGTGGTCTGCACTGTTGTGGTAGGACAGGTATCTTACATCCTTCTAAGCTGGGAATTGCTGACTGAAGGCCCCGTGTCTGCTATTCTAAAAGTGTATTAGGTCTGGCTTAAGCACTTGGGCTTCAGGCCAGTTATTCTACATTAAGAAGGTTTGTGGTCTGCACTCTTGAGGGAGGAGAGGCTGGATTCTGCCCTTCTGTGCTGGGAATTTATGGTCACAGGCTTATTGTGATTGCTTATTTGAACTGTTTCTTTCTGAAATTGGTGCACCTTGTTGCTGTAGCATAGACCAGATTCAGGCATGCTGAATCTAGCTTTGTATAACTTGAGCACTGATCCAGGCCATCTATTTTTCGGAGAAGGTTCCCCTCCATCCTAGTAAGCATTGGTGTGCAGTTAGAACTTGTCTGATTGAAGACTGCTGGAACAGGGCTCAGTTTTGAGCTTTTTTCTGGTTAATTGGGTAACTTGTTTAAGTCAGTTTGTTCGTTTTCTATTGTTTTATATATATATATATATATATATATATATATATAAAATTGCACTTTATTCATCTGCTTTTACTGCATTTGTGTTTCTTCCTACTTTATTACTGGGGACATTGATTACAACTATGATCTGCGATATATTACAATAAGTATCCTTTTCTGTGCTTTTAAACTGTTTTTTTGAGTGTAGCTGCTTTATTTTCTAAAAAAAAAAAAAATATATATATATATATATATATATATATATATATATATATATATATATATATATATTTGCTTCCCGCCTTTCTAAGCTAGTATAGTCCAGTTTTCAGGTTAGTGCTGAATTCAGGGCTGTGTTATAAATCTCTGTGTTTGCCCATACCTTACTTGGATAGAAGGAAGTTTCTCTGTTCACCTGTGAGAGACGGGAGCTTTGAGCAGCCTATCTGTCCCTGGAGGAGTGGTTTCAGCCCAGAAATTAGTAGTTTATTGGTCATTTTGGGCTAATTTCTATTTCTTTCTTTTCCCTGCTATAAATACCGTATTTGCCCAGTTTTGCGCACCGGTCAGTGCCAGTTATCTAGGGTAAAAGTATTCCCGGCTCCACAAAGTCTCCTCTTCAATTTTTCCCTTGGAACTAGACAGACTTTCAACTTAAGCACTCAAGCCATTTATTTCTCAGCCCGGCACTTGCTCAAAACTTAGAGCAAGCACTTATAAACCATAGCACTAGACCCTCCTGTACTGTACAGAAGGACAAGGCTTACCTATCCAGGCATGTCCAAAGGGCAGTTTCAGGTGTACTCTCCAGTCCAACTGGTGAATCTGGGTATTTTGAGGCAATGTTACAACTGCCTCATGTACACAGACAACCCCCTCCTCCTACCACCAAACATTAATACATGCGAGAGATGCAGTTATACAGCCAAACTAGAGGCTAAGCTCTCTCAACCCAAGACTGGATCAAACAGTCAAGAGGAGAAGGGAAATATTTGCATCACACCACCAGTCTTACATAGACCCATTAAACCAGCACCGGGAAAAAACACACATAAATACATGAAAAGATACTCGGAGGCTCTAAATAAAAATATGCAAAACCAACAGAGACCTCTAAATCAAACATCCAAGCAACCTCCACTCCCCCAACACAAACCATGATACACATACTTCACAAAACCAGTGTGCCATGCAATCATAGCCCTTAAGGCAAAATAACATACCCAACATACTAGTAATAGGTGACTCTATAGTCAGGCAGACTGATGTCCCACTCACTAGGCTGAATAAGGAGAAGGTTACTGTTAGCTGCCTGTCGGGTGCCAAGATCCGCCACATAATACAAGCACTCAGGTCACTCCAGAACAAGTACAAATATGACTCTGTCATTGTCCATGTTGGTGTGAATGACCTGAGCCGTACCTCCCTGGACTACATGAAGAGAGACATGGAAGAGCTCTCTGATCACATAGCCCGGGCCGGTATGACCCTGACCCTGAGTAGCATCCTGCCCTCATCAAGAATGATACCATGGTATAAAGAAAAAAATTCTCGATTTCAACAATTGGCTAAGTTTCTGGTGTCATTCAAAGGGGATCCAGTGTCTGTCCGCCTGCGATGGCATGCTCGACAAGCCACACTGCTTCACTAGAGACGGCTTGCACCTGTCACCCTTAGGCTTTCGAATACTGGCCAAGGCTCTTGCCACCCTCTTAGTGCCTTTTTTAGGCAAGGCTCAAAAGATAAACCCACCGCCATAAATAGCACAAGTAACATAAAACTGAGGGTAATGCTACTCAATGCCAGAAGTCTAAACCTCAAAATGCATGCACTCAAGGCACTCCTCAGTATGGAGAAAATCAATATATGCGCAGTAACAGAAACCTGGTTTAAGGCTCCAGAGAGCACCCCAGCACTACTAGGCTACAACTCATACCATACATTTCGGCCACAGAACCCAAACTGAAATACAATAGGTGAGGGCGTATCCATATTCATCAAGGATACCCACACTTCCAGGTTAGTGGCACAGCACGATGTTTCAGAGATCATCCACGTGCAACTAACAATGGGCAAAACTGCAATTCAAATTGTAGCTTGCTACAGATCACCCACCATGTCCCAGGACCCCCAGTCCGCATTTCTGGAAAAACTGGGAAACATAAAGGTCCTACCAAACACCCTAATACTGGGTGATTTCAATTACCCAAACATTAACTGGGAGAACTACTCAAGTACTAACTCCCTTGCTCAACTTTTCCTAGAAATTATAAACTCAAATGCCCTGGTTCAACTGGTTAACACTCCCACCAGAGGTGACAACATATTGGACCTGGTCATCACCAACATGGGTGACCAGTGTTCCACACCAGAGGTCAACCCCTCGCTGGTTAGATCTGACCATAAGCAAATCACTTTGGATATCCATATTCCACCCTCACTCCCGGACAAGAAAACCACTGTGAAAAACTTTTCAAAAGCAAATTTCACATTACTTAAGACTGAGGTGGAAAGTTTCAAAGCCCCCATGCTGAAGGATAACACTGTCCTTTACTAATGCATTCTACAGGCAGCTACAAAAATGCATGGATCGTGTCATCCCAAGCAAAACCAAGACTCACTCCTCCAAGAAAAGTAAACCAGTCTGGTGGACTCCTGCCATAAACAAGCTTTACAATAGAAGGAGAAAACTAGTACAGAAAAGAGTAAAATCCCAAGAAGGGAAGACATCCCTGATCAGTAACAGCAAGAAACTACGATCCCTCATAAAATCATCCAAAGCGAGCTTTGAAAGAAAAATTGCCAAGGACTCCAAAGATAACCACAAGGCATTCTTTAGCTATGTCAAGAATCTAAGTGGCAGTGCTCAGGTCTGCTCGGAGTTAGTGCAGAATGGCACAAAATATACTGAACCGACTGATATCGCCAACATCCTGGCAGACAGGCTCAGGGCAAACTTCACCCCCCCCTCACCCCCAAAAGGGCCCATAACCATACCAGAAGAAGGTAGAGTCCCTGAAATCACAGACACTCAGGTTAAAACAGCCCTCTCCAAAGCCAAAAACACAGCATCAATGGGACCAGACTGCCCCAGGCTGCGTCCTACATGAGCTCAAAGATGAACTAACCCCTCACCTAAACACACTGTTCAAACTCAGCCTCTCCACAGGCTACATACCCATACAGTGGTGTACAGCAACAGTTATTCCGCTCCACAAAGGTGGAGCCACAACAGACCCCGGGAACTATCGCCTATAAGCCTGACTAGCTTGGTCTGCAAGGCTTTAGAGCACATCATCATGGAACTCATTAACAGAGACATTGGGAACCTCCAAACACTGGATTCTACCCAGTTTGGCTTTGTTAAGGGCAGATCATGCCTCCTAAACCTGGTGGACTTCTTTGAGACAGTTACCAAGGCTATAGATGAGGGAAAGATGGTACACACAGCCTACCTAGACCTCACTAAGGCCTTCAACACCATTCCCCATTCTGATATTATAGACAAGCTCACCAGCCTGTACATAAACCCTTACATCACAAGATGGGTTGCCAAGTGGTTCACGGACAGAACCCACATGGTGAGAGTTGCGGGAGCTAGATCCAACTCTAAAGTGGTTACAAGTGGTGTTCCCCAGGGCTCAGTCCTAGTACCCCTCCTGTTCGGCATATACTTCTCAGAGGGACAGACAAGCACAGGAGGACTATGGCTGACCAAGTTCGCAGATGACTGCAAACTAGGGGCTATAATTGACTCTCCGGCTGACACAGACATCCACAGAAGTACCTCACCATGAGGATCACTGGCCTCAAACAGATGCCCTATGCAGCTCAACTGAAGAAACTCCAGTTGTACTCGGTTGCATACCGCCTACTCAGAGGTGATCTCTACCTGACATACAAGGCCATGTCCAACCCAGAATTGAATGACCTGCTCCGCCTAAAGAAAACCTTATCCCCTTGAGCCACACGCTCTAGGGATCTGAACCTCACCACAACAATAAATAGGACGTGCTGGAGGGATAGATTCCTGTCCCAGAGACTTCCCATGCTTTGGAACAAGATTCCGATCTACATTAGGCAGAGCTCCTCATTAACACTCTTCAAAAGAAACCTTGGTGAGTGGATGGGAAACAGAAAGTTTACCTCGGGAATCACTTCAGTGGCTTTGCTGGACAGAGGCACAGGGAACTAATCTAAGGGGGTGGCGAAAGCCAACACATTTTGGCTAGGCTTATAAATGCCTTCAGACAGATAGCCTAGTACCAACCAATGAACCTATGAACCTATAATTGTTTAGATATTGCAGGTACCTGGACTATACGATTTCCAGTATTTTTGGCAAAGGAACAATACATTTCTGCAGTGGGTCAGTAACTGTCCTTTTCCAGATAGCTGGAATGTGATTGTCTTTTAAGAGAATGACTAATCAGTATTTTTAGTGGGTATGCAAAAGCAGCTGCTTTGAGCCTTAGGAAACCTGCGGGATATTTTTCTCCTGATATTAATCAAAGTATCAATTTATGATGAAGTTTATACACCTGATTAGTTGTAACATAGTAGGGAAAGAAGAGTGGTTGTCCTATATAAGCTGGGATCAGAAAGGATAAAAAATTTAGATTTGCTGCAAGTTATATGATAGAGTATGCCAAGGTAAAGAAACTTTATCTGTGTTCTTGTGGTGCCATCAAAGTTGCTAGATTCCCTTTAAACCCTTATTATTTATATTACTTGGTAATAACCAAAATAATGGTTCACACACACTACAGTAGCAAAACACAAACATGTCCAGCCCCAAACAAACACCCTGCCCCATCTAAATCAACCTCTCAAACTCGTCTACCTTTAGTTTTATAACATTAAAAAAAAAAACAATAAAGTAAAATATTGACCATATTACCTATTCACTACAAAAGTGAAAACAGAAAGTAACTTCACAAACACACAGACACATGTACAGACACACACACACACACACACACACACACACACACACACACACACACACACACACACACACACACACACACACATACTTCCCACCTAAACTTTGTCCCTGGAAAATTGTTGATATTACAATGAAAACAGTTAAAATAAAATAACAAAAAGTAAAATAAAGCAATTTCTGTCTACCTATCCAGTCATTAGGACTAGCCTTAAAGGTAGCCAAAGTAGTACTTTGACTTATAGTGGTAACTTATTACACTCCTAAAGTACTTAAAATTAACTAACATTACATAAAACGATTAAAAATGCACCAGAAACTACCATAAAAAACTCCTATGTGATGCACCATTTCTAAAATCTACACTACAACTAACAACCTGCAAAACTAGCATTTTCACTGTGTAATACTTTAAACCTGCTGTAGTGGAGGCACATGAGCTATATGCAAACAACCTTTTAATGACATACCCGTGTTTCAGCTACACAACTTCTGAATGCCCATGACTTTTCACTTTTTAAATCTGTATAGGTACATACATACCAATAAAGCCAAACCCCAATAGCTGTTACCATGCCATGTTTCAGCCTTTTCCTGACCTCATCAGTACAGCATAAGTAGACAGTTTGGTTATACTTTAGAAACACAGGTTCATAGGTTCATAGGTTTATACTCGGCTAATGACCGCTAGGATCTGTTTAAGTTTAGCCGTGTAACCCAAACCAGTTTTGTCCCCAAGTATCTTGGAATCCTACATGGTGGGGTATGTCAGGAATGATGTAGCTTACACTTATCTGGGAGGGTATGTTAGTTGGAGATTAATTTACTTACTGTCAACCTCTGACCATCAGAGACATGGGGACCACACCAGGAGTCAATATGTGATTTCCCATCAAATGAGCAAGGTTTTGCTTGAATGGGGTCACATAGATGGAGAGCTTATTCCATTGTGTGGAGATCCTTTGAGACACATATCAGTCTCTCCAGCATGTTCTATTTATGTTACAGGCAAGGTTCAGGTTCTTGAATCTAGTGTTTCTGGTGTTGTTTGCTTTGTGGATGTGCAAGAAATCCTTCAGCACTGGGTCTGAGGATGCCTTATATGCCAGGCATAGATCACATCTCAGTAACCTGAGTACAGACATAGGGCTTTAAGGCAATCTGTGCAGGACAGGGTATTCATGTCCTGGATTTTCAAGGTGAGAAACCTTTGAGGATTTTCCAGTTGTTACAAGTGTCTGGTTAGGTACATGCCAAAGGGAGCATTGTACTCAATGATGTGACTGATAAGGGCTGAGAAGAGTGGTACAATAGCTTCCTTGAACTTGGGTGCAATACCCTTGCGTATGAGATGGAAGATACAGAATGATTTTCTTATTTTGGCTATGTGTTGGCCAAAGGCCAGATTACTCTCTACATATGTTCTGAGATCCCTAACTACTGGAGTAATTGTTAACTGCAAATATTGTGGTTTATAAAATATGGTTTAAAACATAGGAATGGAGCAATTAGCTTGGGTGGATAATTTACCACAGGTCACTATTCTACATTTCTTTGTGTCGAGGTTTAATCTGTGGCTTGGCACCAGTCATTTGTTTGTGTTAGACCCTCTTATAAGATGCCAGTGTCATGCAGGAATCTATGATAGCTTCCAATGTACAGTCATCTGTGAACTTGATGAGCCAAAGACCATTGACATTAGCTTTGACTTTTGAGAATTAGATGCCAAACAGGAGCAGGCCAAACATGGAGTACCTGGGGTACT
>NC_056737.1:1415410315-1415455315 GCF_019279795.1 Protopterus annectens | reverse complement strand
ATTTCATTAGTACCACTATGGTTCTTAGCATAACAAATCGTTGTGTTCTGTTGATTTAACAGAACATGCTGGAGTGACAGGTTTATAACCCAGAGACTGCCCATGCTCTGGAACAGACTTTCCATACATGTCAAGCAGAGCACCTCACTGGCCCTTTTCAAGAGGAATCTTGATGAGTGGATGGGAAATAGAAAGTTCACCCCGGGGATCACTCCAGTGGCTCTACTTGATAGAGGCATCGGGAACTAATGGTGGCATGATGCCAGGGCACTTCTATGGGCTAGGCTTGTAAAGGCTTCAGGGTCATTGGCCTTGTACACACCTATGAACCTATGAACCTATATGCTTAGGGAAACATAGCCCAAAGGGGCATTGCAATTGTCCTCATCAATGTTGAGTATAAAGCAGTGATTACCTCCTTACATCTTGATGATAGTCCTTTGGCAAGTTAAAAGCAGTTAAAAAGACCAGAAAGGTTCCTAACTAAAAAGATCATAGGTCTAAAATCCTTGGGCTACCAAGAGAGGCTGAAAGCTTTATCCCTTTATTCACTGTTTTCTAGATGTTTGAGGGAAGATCTCTATCTCCTTCACCAACAGATAAATAATACTCAGTAGAGGGACAGGTTTATAACACAGAGGCTCCCAAACCTCTGGAATAAATTCTCCATGTATGATAAACACTGTGACTCACTGTCCTCCTTTAAACATAACCTAGAAAACTGGATGAATATCAATAAATTTTCTCTGAGATTGACTGACATGGCCCTCCTGGAAAAAGGAGGTGCAACTTGAGAGAGGGCATTGGTAAGGCATAATGGTCAGAAGATGTAATGACCTTGGAATATCTATAAATATGTGACTCTGTGAACTATATAAATAAATGGTTTTGTAAAATATGCTGATATGTTCTCTTTTCTAACATTTGATTCAACAGAGTGAAATACACAAGAACATGTTATACTTCTTCGATTTAAATTCATATACCACTATAATAATCTTCTTATTTTCTATTCTATGGCCACTTTTATCCCATTCAGAGTCATGAGGTCTGCACCTGTTCCACAAAGCAGCGGACACAATTCAAGTGCTAGGCCTGGATGGGACACCAGTTCATTGTAGGTCATACAGAGTCACATGTCTCCACTAAAGTGCACACGCGTGGACAAGTTAACATCACCAATGCACCTGTCGTCGTGTTTTTGGAAACAGGTGAAGAAAGCAGGTATGCCAGATGAAACCAGCATGATAATAGGGAAAACATGCAAACTCCAAACAGAAGGCACAGTTCCCAAGAATTAAACTGAGGATTCAACTCTGGTACAGCAATGCTAAATAGCATGCCACTGTAGTACTGTCAGATATATTACCTGCATTTCCAGCTTAGATTTGCAAGCTCAGCATGTAACATTTGTACAGTTTGCAATCTTCATTTTGTATAATTATTATGACAGGTCAGAGATTAGAACAGTAACATTATCTGGTGTTAATTTCAGGAACAATTTAATTCATATTAGTACCCACGATATGATCACAATACAACATCTAGATAGTGAGGTAAAAAGGGTTTTCCAATTCTCATGTGGTTACTTGGCTATAACTCATGACATTACATGGGATATGAGTAAATCTTCAGTAAGGCATATCTTGTCATATATTATTTTTAAGTATACCACTGAAGTCATATAGTACTACTGATGGGTTAATGACAAAAAAAATGAAATTGCATTAGTACTGTAATGACACTGCTAACATTTGGACTATGGCATATAATATTCCACCTTATGAAATGTCACATAACTACTGTGCAGTCCTTGGCAGGATTTGGTATCTCTTACTGCTAATTAAGAACTTTGCTCCCAGATTCCCATGACATAAACCAATAGCTTTGTTGATCTTTGGCTTCCATCTTTAACATGTAGGCTCCCTCTCTCAGGAGGATATAACTCCCACTCTTTATTCTAATCAGTCTACAACTGGTCATTTACTGAAAACCTATCCTAATACCAATGTATGACTTAAACCGCAATCAAACTGATTTCACAGAATTTCCTTTGGAAGTTTTTATTGATTTAAAACCTATTCTTTATTTAACAGCAGTTTCAGGGGGGTTATTTATGCAAGATGATCAGAACATGCAATCTGCAGATCCAGCACCAGCAATTATTGGCACCATTCTTAATAATGGCTTGCTCACTGCACACATTCATAAAACAGCAAGCAATGTGGAGAGGAAGAAAGTGGCCAAGACTACATGACTTCCATAGCTGATTACTAAGCTAACCATACCAGGAGCTTTTTTAAGCCTAGTCATCCTTCCTAAATGTGAGAATCAAGCCATGTACACTGTGTTTGCAAGGTAAACAGCTTAACCATTATTTCAACCCCCACCCCCTTAAAATATCTGTCAAATGGATTTCAACCCTGTATCACTTGTCTTATTTCTCTAAACTCACTTCGCATAGACCTTGTGCCACAGAGACAGTTGGAATGAATGAGAATAACCTGTTGTTGATGAAATCCTGAGTGGGTTAATTTTTCAGGATTCATGAGTGACCTCCCATAAGATTTCCAGGAGCTGCATAGCAAAACTAAAAATTAAGGAGAAAAATTCATAACTGTAACCTGTATATATATATATATATATATATATATATATATATATATAAAATACTCCTGAAGATGTGGAAGGGAGACAATGTCATATTGATTGATTTTTTTTAAAGACATTCTAATACTGTCAAAACAAAAGCCATACCACACAAGGTATGTGCATGCCCTATCCTGACCCAGGGATTCATCTATTGGACGAAGACCTTTTATTGAAGGCTCACCCACTCCCTTCAAAAAAAAAGATCAGCTACTTTGTATAAAATGCCGGTAGTCATGTTTGATTAGGCTCATAGGTACTTACTAGGTTATTGATTTGTTAGGCTCTTAAGCAGCCTAGCCTTAAATTTTCATGGTATTTTTAGCACTTACATTTTGTATGCAAATAACTCAGAGGTGGGCAGAACAAGGATTTGTTGGAACATTTACTCATTGCCCCTATCCATGAGGGATATGAGTGCTAAACCAGGAATGAATTTGTGATTTCCCACCTATTCAACCAAATAATATTATTGAACAGAGTAAGAGAATTACTTTGCTTTATGTGGAGTGGAATGAGGTTGCATAGAAAAGACATTCTTTGTGATACTACTTTATCTTTCCTTCTGGCACATAAACAGACTAGAGGAGTAGGCAGAGGGAATGGCTGACCCACTGCTCACCAGCTTCTCAAGTAACTGGTGTTGCCATACCTGGCCTTCTGTAGTGAAGCTCTTGCTATGAGTCCGCTAATACCTTCCCCCAAAGTCAAATGTTCAATCCTGCCTCTCTCCAATTGGGTCATGCAGCACCTGGCATGTTAATTAAACCTGGATAATTTTGGTAGGTGTACTCATTGCAAAAACCTCAGTGATGTTGAGCTGGCTATAGCTTTAATGATTTTAATGAAACAACTCAGTTTTCCCATCTTGCAGGAGCTGTCTGAGGCATAAGGCCAAGTTTACTGCATAAAGATGGCCACTCCCATTTCCATCTTCATCACAGGTTGTCCTTGTTAAATTTACCACAGTATTATTGAGGTGATTATAGCAGTCTGTGGCTGGGAAGGACAAGAACAGTGTCCTGCTCCACCAGCATTGCCTGAGTATTTCTGTAATACTTTTTAATTTTAGAAAGCCTTTCATTATACATTATTGTTGTTTATTTGGTTGTGTTAGGTAGTTCTTTCCTCTGAGCTAGTTTTTAGATTTTTTTTATGTGATTTGTTATTATTTAATGTTTTAAAACATACTTTGTGCTCTAGTTTTAAGGTTAACATGCTTAGTATCTTAGTTGTCTTTTAAATGAAACAGTAGATGTTAATGGGAGGATCTAGATGGCTTATACTTTCCAGGTGAGTTTTCCCTCCAAGCCTTTTGAACCCTAATCCCTCTCCTGTCATTCCTGAACCCATGCATTCCTCCGTTACTTGGGGAGTCCACAGTATAGAGGTGACAGCATACCAGAGGGGCCATTGTCCAGGCATCAATGGTGATGTTTCCGTCCTCATTCAAATCTAGTGATACAAGCAATCGGGATGTTTCTACTACTGCCCAAGTGGCTAACACCTATATCACTGTGGAAACTACTACAACCCCCCCCCCCTTCATTTACAAGAGTGCTCCTGGCCACATGCTAATAAGGGCTTCTGTTAGTAGCTTGGTAAGCTAAGCCAACATATCTGTTAAAGACTGCAACTTCAGTGACTGCAAACCTTTACCTGCATATGGAGAAGTAGCTGAAATGACCATCACATCTGCCCCTAGGGTAGGCAAGCCACTATTAGTAATTTCCTCCTGCCCCCTTACCCATTTCTTCCAGTACCAGAGCTGTTATTCATGTTCATGTCAACTAGGGCATAGTTAAGGCTGTATCCATCTACACCGCAGAGCCAGGCTTGTCGCATTTCTTTAGTATTATTGCTTAACAGACATCACACATTAAGTCAGGGGGATTCATAAATATAGTAATAGCTTAAAAAGGATTCATCTCCATACATTATAAATTCTGACCCTGGCAATGCCCCAAAATCCTGGTAAACAAATGTTAAATAAATAATGAAATAAAATAAAAATCACACATTAAGTCAAGGGGATTCATAAATATAGTAATAGCTTAATAAGGATTCATCTCCTGCAGTATAAATTATGGTCATGACAATGTCCCAAATTATACAGGTTATGATAGGAAAGCAGGCACGTGAGAAGCCAGCCACGGAGAGATAACAGTGAGGACTGATATTGCTCTGTCCATTCTGGGAGTACACTGCTGGCAGCCCTGCCACAAAAGCTCCTCCTGGGAGAACACCTAGAAGAGCAGTGCTTCCATTAGGGTTTTAGTTTGTGAGATATGTGGGAAAGACATAAGCATGCCAAGGAGGAATACACACACACACACACACACACACACACACACACACACACACACACACACACACATTCATGTACTAGGTAGGGCTCATGTGCCCAGAAATGTACACTTGTAAAAGCCCATCAAAACAGGCATTTGGCTCTACTTTCTGACCGACAGGTGAAGTGCTATGACCACTGAAAAATTTGACAAACTCTAGTGGATGATAGCCATGACTGATTCCCATCTGACTCTACTGCTGTCTGAGAATGCTGAGGATCAGGGAATTAATACTGTCAAAGGGGATGGATGCTTGATGGACATCAGAGAAGGGACCGAACCACAGTATATGTAAATTAGTTAATTAAATATAATAATAATAATAAAAGCAATAACAATAATCATAATATGCCTTTAGAGAACACTTGGAAAAGATAGATTATTGCACATTATAAACGCCTGAACACTGAAATTATGTTGAATCCTTAGTAAGATCACACCTACTTCCTTGTTTTAAAATGTCTAAGAGCTGTCTTCTCTAGAAAGTAGAAAAATAATTCAGTCTTAAATCAAAAACACATCCCTGTACTAATTCTGCTACAAGAAAGCTGTCTCACTAAAAAGGAACATTGGATCCTCTTTGTCAAAGAATAGGCACAACCACTTCCCTTCGTCACCAAGACTAGGGAAGAAAATCCTACATTATTCTACAAAAACAAGATAATTCATAATATTATTGGTGTCAAATCAGAGATAACACTATTTTTTTCTGTCTGAATGGGCAGTAAGTATTGATTCATGGATGAAGAATTAAAGTTCCAAACAGTTAAGAACGTGAGGGACAGGACAGTGTGTCAGTTCCCAACGATTAGGCCTGACTTATCAATATATGAGTGTGTATGTGTGTGTGTGTGTGTGTGTGTGTGTGTGTGTGTGTGTGTGTGTGTGTGTGTGTGTGTGTGTGTGTGTGCGCGCGCGTATGTGTGTGCATCATCACCAGATATTATCTGTAAAATTGAGTACACATATTGGGGAGCATAAATCTTCTGGCTAGCAGTAAAAACATAACTGTCAAATAATTATGTTGCAAAATAAGATAAAAAATGTATCACAGCACATCTAGACTCCCCAGATCTTCTAAAGGCATAGTGGCCTCCAGACCTACAGCCATATAGGAAGACTTTGATCCTAGCTCAATCAGGGTCCCCATCGCCAACCCATGCCCTGAGTCTCACCTAGTTTTAAACTGGCCCTGTTGGCCAATTCATATATGCAGTGTGTTGTGCAGCTAGAACATTCTGCTAACCTTCTTAGAACTGTATTCAAGGCATATGGTGCTATTGTATCTAGACATTAGAAATGTTCCTAATGGAGGTCATGCTCTCTCCTTTACCACCTGTATTTGATTGTGTGCCCTGCATTATCTTTGGTAAGTCTGTTGTCTGGACAAAGTAAGTAAAGCTAATCATCTATGATTATAGTGGGATAATGGCATCAGCTTTGAACAAGAAGTTTGCAAATGTTGCCTGACACAGATGTACCTCTACAACCATACTGAGTTCCCTCGTTGCACATATCCTTATTCCTTTTGTGTGTATCTTTGCAGTGTTGTTATTCCTTTTGTGTGTATCCTTGCAGAGTTGTTATTTTGCATTGTGTGCTGTTAACAGTTTGCATTAAGTAACATTATTATGTAGATTATATTTTCACTCACCTGTAAGATATCCCTGTCTTATCATCCTCTGGGTAAAGATCCAGCATAGCTTGCTCACCTGTCAGAAGAGCAGATGCTCAGTCATAGAATGTTAGACACAGACATTCATAATGATGCCTGTACTGCAAACAAGCCCTTCTAGTTGATGCGTGTCATCCTCTGTAACCTAAGAGTAGCCTTGAAAACAGCATGTTTTCAGTATATTTTACCTAGTATCATCAACAGATCTGTTGTGCCATTGAATGTCTGCTTGGTGGTGTGGCATTGCTGTGGTAAGCATCAGGAAACAGGGTTGCCATCTGTCCATCTTTAGACAGTCCATATTTGAGCAGGTGCATCCTGCAAAAAGTCATGAAAAATAGCAAAAGTCCTGAGGTTTTAGGGAAAAAATTCTGTTTCCTTTAATACTTGCAAAAAACAATTATTTGTACCTCAAACACTGTAATATTATACAAAACAGCAGAAACAACTTAAATTCTACAGCAGTGGTCTTTTATTTTGGCAAAATATTGAAGTCCAGTTTTGCAGTGGTTGCAGGCATAATCCCCCAAAAGTCTAATGTCTTCAAAGAAAAACATCCATTTGGGGCAGCTGAAAAGATGGCAACTCTGTCAGGAAACACTATATTTTCTCTCTCCTAGATTCTACAACATGCAAATTGAGCTACAGGTAGTGTATGAGGTGCTGATGGTAAAGAGATACTTGTTGTATATGTGTTTTGAAGTCCCAGAAACATTGGTAGAATTAGTGTAGGCTATGTAGAAGGACCCGATGACTCAAGTACAAACAGTGTTCAGTCTCACACAGGGGATCCCAGTGGGAGTGGCATGCATCAGGGTTCAGCTCTGAACCCACTGCTGTTCACACTGGTAATGGACACAATGTGACATTACAGGCAAACTCTGAGCAAGAACTTCAACAAGGGATAGGGAAATGGACACTGATGAATTCCTAGATAACAGCCGTCGTATGAACAGGCTCTTGTCCCATTAAGGGGAATGAAGTGGTGATAAGTGGCATGGGAAACAGTTCTGATGGCTTTCACGCATGAAAGAACAAAAATATATAGAAATAAATATGTTAAGATGTAATTCTGTCAATCCTATAGTTATTAGAGGACTGTCTAAGAATAAGGGTGACAAACCTCTGTCTTATTCATAATCACCATCAATCTCCATCTGAGCTGCAGACTACTTGTGGATGTAGTACAGACACCTACCATAATGTTTCTGTGCATCAGTGCCTGCTTTTGCAGAACTGGTCTCTGTGCTATTCATCTTAAAAAACATTCAGGCCTCTTTAGTTTAAAATTGTTTCTCTGGATAGCACCATTTACCCAGAGTATGTATATTGCCAGTGAGTGGACCACAGGACTTTTACATGCAGCTTTACATCCCACCATTATTCAAATTCATTGCTCCAGTTTAATGTTGTTGCAGTGATAATTTCAGATCGTGACTGACACTATAGGCACCATCTGAAGAACTCCTTGGACATTCTGGTATACACAGAAAGAGAGAAACAAATGTAGTGTGTGTGTGTGTGTGTGTGTGTGTGTTCTTACGCTTACATATATATATATATATATATATATATATATATATATATATATATATATATATATATATATATATAGCACCATTTACCCAGAGTATGTTTATTGCCAGTGAGTGGACCACAGGACATTTCCATGCAGCTTTACATCCCACCATTATTCAAATTCATTGCTCCAGTTTAATGTTGTTGCAGTGATAATTTCAGATCATGACTGACACTACAGGCACCATCTGAAGAACTCCTTGGACATTCTGGTATACACAGAAAGAGAGAAACAAATGTAGTGTGTGTGTGTGTGTGTGTGTGTGTGTGTGTGTGTGTGTGTGTGTGTGTCCATTGGACAGTCAGTTCCATTACTGCTGGTAGACTTGTATATGCACTTTTCCTGCTGTGCTTGTTTTACACTACTTCTAACTACTCACATTTCAATTTTGTTAACCTACCATTTCAAGAATCCTCTTTTGAATTCCCAGGAGACTGAGGGACTGTGTCTCATTTGGTTAACATAGTTGTAATAATCACAACTAAATAAATAAGTAATCACATATTTAATGGTAGCTTATTAATTTTCTATCCAGCAACCAGCTGGTCTTCACCTTTATGCATTCAGTCAGATAGATGTAGTGCTGTTTACTACTGTTATCTCGTAGTTATAGACTGACTCGTTTTCACTGAATTTAAGTAGTTAGGTGCATACAAATATTTCATATTACTCCAGAGATTTACTTATTCATTGTTTTCTTCTTTACAAAAGAAAAAAGCCTTTCATTCATTCAATTGCCTACCATTCTGAAAGAGAAGCTTCCAATGTGCCAGTTGTCAGGAGACATCAAGTCTGAAGTACCAGTTAATCAAACTGCACTAATAATGCCACAATTCTGGTGCTTGCTCTTTCTTCCTTTCTGCTTTCACTTAACACAGTCCTTACTTTGTCTACATTGCATTGCCCCAAGGAGATAAGTAAATCATGCTTCTTCCAGACTCAGCAGCTTTGTTTTGCATGACATCATCACTGGGTCTGGCAGTAGCCAGTCAGTCTTTGGGCAATCCTTGACTCCCTCAGGACCTTCTGCATATATTTGAGTACTTGCACTAAATATAAATTACTGCTGTCTGGCCCTTCACAATAGCAGCTCTTTGAAAATTTGCATTCTGTCTGCCCCCAGCTATTATTGAATTACTTTGAAAGCTGGCATGACAGTTGTCAATGCATCCTTCCACTACTTTATATTGACATTCTTAGATCTGCTACTACATTTTTTTTTTTTTAGGTTTCTGGTCTCCATGCCCTTCTTTCTTACCTTATCATGATAATATGTTTTATATTTATTTTAACCATACATCACAAAGAGCAAAACTGACACATATGCAATCTGAATAATCCATTATCACGTCAAAACAATTCTCACTCTTCTCCATCAAAATAATTGAAATATTAGATCAAGTCCTTTGTTACTGCTCACTATAAAATAGTATTAACCCCATCATATTGGAATTATTTTATGCATGCAGTTGTCAGTTTGTGTCAGATAACATTATTAGTGGTCTATATTTGCACTCGCAAAGATTATTGCCCTATAATGTGCCCAAAGCCCTGTTTGCAACACAATCTCTTCACATTCTCATTTTACCAGACAACGCAGACATTAATGTTTCCCTCTTCAGATTTTTTTATTGTTCTAGCTTATTGTTTTACAAGCCTTTCTCAGTATAGGGTGTTCTTACATGTTCATTTTTATTGACTACCTCCATTCTGTCAGTGTCAATTGTAACACCAAAATTGCATTATTGTTATGTTGTCATTGTTTACGAGTCGCCAATTGTATTTCTATTTATTTTATAAGATGTGTTTCACAGATGTTGTTACAATTAAAATGTATTTTTAATGGAATGTGCTCAGAAAATGCTGTTATTGTTAAAGTGCCTGAGAGGGACCAGCTGTAAAGGATCAAACAAATATATAACATTATAGAATAAACACATAAAGTAAAATGCATGGTGATCGGACAATGTCTTCACTGTTTTTGTTTCCTTAAAATGAGTTTAAGAGTCCATTTCTGTATTAATGCTGTATAATAAGATGTTATTTATTTATTTATTTAACATTTGTTGACCGGGAATGTCCGACTAGGTTCCACAGAGCCTGTTTTCAGCGGAGGCCCGGGGAGAAATGCTCCAGATAGATAGAAGATAAAGGTAGCTTCTTTCGGCTACAGGAATCAATACAATCATGCCTTAATTTCCCTCAGTGTAACCCTATGTTTGTTCCGGAACTGTGCTGTAAACACAGCCTCCAACATTTATCTGTCTGAGTTCTCCAACAAGAATCTAAAGATAAAACACTTTAACTGTTTAAATATCAATTATATTCTAAAGGAAATGCATGCTGTGCAGAAGCATCAGTTGAAACAAGGTGCTAGGTACTACCTCTGGCTACACGGTGAAGAAATACAGAAAGTGATTTGTCCAGTTCCTAAGGACATCTAGTGGCATAAACAAGAGCAAAAGCAGTCATGCAGTGGAGGAATGACTGAATTTCTCAAAATACATTCCCTGGAAGAAAAAAGAAAAAGAAAACAGCTAATGCTGCAGTAGCTACAGTTGTTAAATATCTCCCTGGAGTAAGAAAGCTGCAGAGGGAGAGAAAGTAAAAGGTTATGTTGTGAATCTAAGTGAGGGTTACATTCATTTTTTATCCTCTACCTCTATCTGCATTCTGGAACCTGGTAGCTGCTCTCACCCCCTACACACACAAGCTGGTTATTCATTATTTAATATTCATTCACATTTCCTTATGTAATCCCACCTCCAGGGTGGATGGAAAGAAGCAGACTGGCATGAAGTCCAAGGCTCTGTCCTACAAGAGCAGGGGGGAGGTTTTATGTATGTTGTAAAGCCCTGTTATTCCCTGAGCAGCTGAAGATACCATGCAATGACATCATGTGTGCACACACTTACCCTGTCTGCATTAGCACCCCTCTGAAAGTGAATCAAACACACATTGTCTTCTACCTACAAGGAAGAAAATGCACCTTTGTCAGCTCTTAAGCACCCACTATATACGCTGAACTTGACAAGATCCACAAGACAAATCTGAATCAAAGTGGGAGGAAAGGAGACAGAAGAAAACATACACTGGGCAAAATGATGGTAGTGTTTTAAGTATGGGAAACTGGTAGAATAAATCCATACCTGCTATCGCATTCTACTTCTCTAAATTTTGGTTGATCTTATGGTCCATATAAATGATTGACATGATAACATGCACAAATCATCTTCCTACAATGCTGTTGAACTGGGTTTTCGATCTGATACCAGTGCTGGAGGGTACCTTTTGATGGAAGAAAGGGAAACTTCCTGTGCATCTGTTGAGGTCATTGCATTCCAGACCTAATGAAAGCAAGGTTTAGAGAGCAGGGTAAATGATAAGATTTACAAGTCTCCCCCCAGCTCCAAAACCTTACGAAACCAGAATTCTGAAAATACAGACTTTGTTTTAGAAGTTCCACTCCGGAACGTTTCGTCTTACATCTCTCTCTCTCTCTCTCTCTCTCTCTCTGTCTCTCTCTTTTTTTTTTGTAGGCAAGAAAGAAAATTTGTTTGCGGTTGTGTTTCACTTTGCTCTGCCTCCAAACCCCATGTTCAGTCTTTGTCATTTGAACAATAGCACGTCTTCAAAAACAGAATCACTTTAATACAAAATTAAAGCTTAGAGATTAAGTTTTCAAAGGTTCATTCTATTTTTCAAAATGTTTTGAAAATCAGCTGACAACAAATAATCAGTACTTCACGTTATTAACATTCTTAAATGAATGCACTTTATATTTTAACAATTTAAATGAAAAATAGATAAATTCTTATTTAGCATGCATGGTTGGAACAGTGCATATGCCGTTTGGCACTCACATCATGCATATCGACACAATGCCATGATTACAGATGTCAAATGTACTTCAGATAAAAGCAGTTATCAAGGATAACAGAAAAGTGTTAAATAATAATAAAGACATACCCCGGGATTCATGAACCTTGCGCCAGGCGCCAGCATAGCGTCGGCGTTATAAAGCCAAATATGGCCACCGAGCGATTCAGGTATGAAGCAATCCCACGTGCACTACCGGCGTGCGCCGGACCTGCGCCACCCCCGGCGTAGGTATGCTAATCGCACTGTGTGCGGTATTGCACCATGCAAATGAAGGCAAATAGCGATTCACGAAGTGGGGCATGCGTAGCGTAAGGGCACGGCAATGTAAACCGAAAAAAAACGGTTTACATTTACCCAAACATGACCAAGGAGTAACGGAAGGCTGTCAACGTCAGGTATCATACAGGTGCAATATGCCAAAGGCGAAAGGCACCGAGAATGTCCAAAGAAAACATGCACAAACTGTAAATAATGACAAAAATGTCATGTATGTAGAAACCACAGCAGAACCCCCGGATATGTGTACAGAAGGTGCAAAGCAATGAAATAATATGACAATGTCCTAAAAGAGCTGTATAATACACATCAGCTGTACAGCCACCACACACCATAGTATGTATGGAAAGCCCAACCCCAGCGCAAGGGTTGTCAAGGAGTGGTGGCAGTGTTCGGCGCCGTAACCATGTATTAGCAGTCAATGCCATGCAAATGAGGCAGATAATAGTGAATCGCAAAGCTGGCGCCGGTGTAAGGATGGAGCAAACGGTGCAGCGGTACTACACCGAGGAGTGGCCTACACGAGATACATGTCAATCGCAGAGGGGTGTGCCACTGTAGGAGGAAGCATATTTGAGGCCAGCAAACCTGGGCTGTACAATGCACATCACAGCAGCAGGACCAGCGTGTGAGGAAATAGATGTGCTGAGAGTACATAATGCGCGCACAGATGCATGTGCACGAGGATGACTATGTTCCCCAACCCAGTCATGTGACGGCCTCCCCGTCAACAACCACGGATATAGGAAGGTAATGCGGAGAATATGAGGAAATGCGGAAGCAGTGTAATTGGAGCCGTAATGAGCAATCAACACCAATCAATCCAGGAAGGGCAAATGGCAGCAGCCGACAACTCTGTATGCAGACTCCTGCATAACGGGAAAGGGGAGGCATATGAATGCAAAGATAGTAGGGGATGTAGTAGAAATGCAAAGAACAAAGAACCGAAATAGCACAGCCAAGTATAGAGGTAGCATAACTGCGGCTGCAGATAAAATGCATCATATGTCATGTGCCTGCAGGATGCAGTAATGTAAGATGCAAAGCTAAGCCAATGCAGGCAACTGTAATGTAACACTAAAGGCAATACCGTTGCAGTTGCAACCGTAAAACACCGAAAATAATCCATGGATACGGCTGCACAGACACACCCAATGACATCACCGGTATACAGCACAACAGTATAAAGTGTGAATGCACACAACACACAGCTTGATTTCCCAAACGCCGCACCGTAGGGTGTAAACACACGGGGAACTTTTAATATGTATATGGTGGGTGCCGCCGTGGCCGTGATGCATAGGTATGTGGCAGAGACAGACGGAGTTGCGGAGGACAGTGCCGACAACTACCGTAGGCCTCACAGGAGAAGGAGAGTGTTCAGACCAAGGGTGACCTACCAGGGGCTGCAAGACCTGGAGATAGTAGAGCGCTACAGGGTGGACAGGGACACATTACAGCAAATAGTGGAGCTGTGCCGGCCACGCCTGAGAACAAGAGACAACAGAGGGGAGCCTATCCCAGTGGACACAAAGGTATGTGTGAGCTTGCGAATACTGGCTACAGGTACCTTTCAAAGGCCAACCGGGGATATAATGGGTATCTCACAGGCATCAGCATCTAGGGTATTACACCAGTTCCTGGATGCCATGTTGCGACATGCCCATGAGTATATAAACTTCCCCAGATCTCAGGAGGAGTTGGCTAGCAATATGCGCCGCTTCCACCGTGTGGCACAATACCCGGAGGTACTGGGTGCGATCGACTGTACGCACATAGAAATCAAGTCACCGCCCGGGGAGCAGGGTAGACACTACATAAACCGCAAGGGATACCCCGCCATCAATTGCCAGGTCGTGTGCAATGCGCAGGGCATTATCATGGATGCGTGTGCTGGCAGCCCTGGAAGCTTCCACAACTCCCATATCTGGCATGCCTCACAGCTGTATCAGGTATTCGCCAGGGGGGACATCACACAAGGTCACCTTGTGGGGGATGCTGGCTATGCACTGGAGCCGTGGCTGATGACACCCATCAGAAATGCACACACACACATGCAAGAACGCCATGATGAGGCACATGCACAAACCAGAAT
This sequence comes from Protopterus annectens, assembly GCF_019279795.1. Taxonomy (NCBI): domain Eukaryota; kingdom Metazoa; phylum Chordata; order Ceratodontiformes; family Protopteridae; genus Protopterus; species Protopterus annectens. The sequence continues at coordinate 1,415,440,811 of NC_056737.1, read as the reverse complement.
AATCATAGAGCGTGTGTTTGGGATGTTGAAATCACGGTTCCGGTGCTTGGATACATCCGGTGGAGCCTTGCAGTACTCTCCAGGCACATGTGCCCACATATTCATAGTATATTGTATGCTACACAATATGATTCTGCGGAAACAGCTGCTGCAGGGACATAATGGTGTAGGGCCACCAAGCCCGCCACAACTGCCAAGGCAAGCACAGGCACAGGGCGTTCAGCGCCATGAACACGCTGTGCCAGCCCCAGTAGGTAGACGGAGGCGTAGCCAATATGCCTACGCCCTGGCAAAGAGGGAACGATAGCACATACTTTGACAGTGTAGGCCCCATGGACTGACACCTCCTTACCTGCACACACAGTGAAATGGACGCCACACAAACATGTCCGCCCGTAATGTGTACCGTATGGCCGGACCTATGTGTGACTCCAACAAAGGCACCGCCCAAACACTGCACACCCAATAGCCAGCAGAGCATGGAACGCCAACACCTCACCGCCGCGGTTCTACAGCACGGCGTGGCGTATGCCACTATCGCAAGTCGACCACATATGTACTTATGTGCATACACAGATACGGAAATAGATATCAGTACACATGTAGAAATATATGCGCATACACAGATATAAAGTACAACAGGTTAATATGGAACCCAGGGATGCAAGTTCACAGATAAGTAAGACGCGAAATCTCCACATAGTAAACATAGTGACCGACAACCCGATCATCCGGGAGGGTGGGCAGAGCAGGTAACGCCAGCCATGGAAATGTCAACCTGCATCAATACATATCCGCCTGTCGGGATGATCACCAGTCCACGGTACAGTAAACGGATATGTGCGTGTCATATCCATAGGATATGAGTGCGGAGATACACGCCCGCCGCCCGGCGCCAACGACGAGGGTATTGTGTGCAACTGTCGGTGCGGCAAGCATACCAGTGAAGTGTACGTCATTATGAGGAACGTACCTCATTTGGGGTCTAAAACAGTTCATGTTCCTCGCAGTTCCTCAAAGTTCCACATTGAAAATGTCTGTCAAACATCCATTGTTAGGAATGTATTTAAATGACATCCTGGTAAATAGAAATTAATCATAGTAATTCATTAAAGGTTCTTCATTGTAAGTAAATCAGCATATTTTAACCATCCTATGACCTACTTAGCTGATGTTGTTACTATGCCATTAGTATGTGTTCCACATTATGCCCATTTGTTCCACATTACTAATGTGTGTGTTCCTCATTTTGGAAATAGAAGGTTGAGAGCCATGGCGGCAATATGTGTATGTGTGAGGTGAGGTTGTCGTGTGTTCCGCTGTGTGTGTGTAATGTGTGTGCCACTGTAAAATGTGTATGTAGGTGACATGTCACAGGCGGAGTGTAATAACATGCGTAGGCATACAGTACAGGAACCATAGGCGTATGTACAGCAGTACCCACAAAGTAGTACTGGCATCTCCTCAGTGGCTATGCGCGTGGCGACGTAAAACGATGCAAAGCGGAAATGTTCCAGAATGTACCACAGGGCCATAGCCAACAGGAGATGCAAAGGACGCATGTACAACGTAGGTATGGCGGCCATAAGGTAGACTCAACACGATACGTCGGCAACATTACACAGCATCAGGCATGCACGGCGAAAATACGAATGTGCTATCCCGGCACCGATCGTGAACACTTACGGTCCCGTAAATACCGCTGTGTGTTCCACGACCGTTAAGTAACCAAGCGGCACACGAATAGGAGGCTACCGGTAGCATACAGGCCGTCCCAAGTATAGGACCACAATCACCGTAACTATCAGTGACAAAATGCCAATGGATAGTAGGCACGGACGAACATCCGCAGATATATAACCGATGTGAAGGAGGAATACGTGCAGGAAGCACACATGCAGGCGATACCGACACCACACGACATCAACAAAACAAACATTCCCAGAACAACAGACAGGTAACCTGCAGCTCCCCAAGCAGGGATGGAGCACACACACAAGCATATCTTGTATGTATAAATGCAAGACCCACACCCCGTACCCGTCACCCACATCCGCAGATATACCCCATCGCACATATCAAAGGGATAACAGCTAAAACCGTAGCAAATACATACAGGCAGTCAATGACAGCGGCATACCCGCAACAAGCCACGTGGGAAACACTAGCAGCAGCTGATGCATCCTTGCATCCGTTGTGTACAGGAATATAACAGCTATGTTACACATCTGAATGCACAATGCCATCGACAGACGCCACCAGGACACGGACACCCACATGTCAAACAGAATACCATACCCAACACACACAATCCACGGCTAACACCACAGCGTAATGTACCTGACACCACACATAGCGTATGCAGTCACACAAACATTATACAATACATACCATCCCACGAAGGTAGTGCAAATAACTAACGGCCACACGAGGAATGAACCATGGCCTAGTTTCCGGTAACGATTTAATGGAGGAGGATCACCAGTGATATGCGCATAAGTACACACCGAGGAACAGCTATTGGCGTGATGAACCCACATGCCTCAGGTGACGACGAATAAAAGGAAGACTCCCTGGATATTCAAACCGTATGTTCACAACGAACACAAACAGTATCGAAAGAAAATACTGAGAGGAAGATATTGACGAATACAGAAGCGAAGGCCGGAAAGGTATGTCGAACCCACGAGATGTACTGATGTGTAACGCATGATACGTATGACTAATCTGTACTGTATGTGAACGATGTGTGTAAGTAAAGATACCTGTCCATTAGGCAGAGAGTGGTGAAAGGTGGTCATGTAATGCTAAGCCGCGGAGCATACCAACGACTGCGGACAACGTGTGCACAGCAGTGGGACAACATGTACACAGACGTGATAACCCAAGGTCCGCCATAGGGATTCCAAACACAGAACAATGCCACCACCCACGCCGATGCTGTCAGTGGATATCGAACAATGAAGCCCCACAGCAGGGGATAGGCCATGTATGTATAGTGTCACAGCACACCTGTGCATGGGCATATACCGTCGATGTCATACGGAATGTGCGCACGACGTGCACGTATCCCACGCAGTAGGGGTGACTATGTCAATTATGTGTAATGCAAAGCTGTCATGATGGATATGTTCAGAAATCATAGACAGTATCACAGGCATAGCATGCATGATGGAGGGATGGCCTAATGTTATGTACATAAACAAGATATGTATGGCCTGCACATATGGGACAATGTAGTAGCAGAATAGGTACCCGAAATGGAGGGAACAGCAAGTAACCATGTCCAAACGTTCCGTAGCAGGTGCAATGTGTGCCACAATGATGTCCGCGGGGCCGTGTGTAAACACATGTGCAATGTACACAGTAGTGTCACCCCCCCCATGGTAGTGTCCACTGAACGGCAGAAGTGGATGTCAACTGTATGTCTATACAGTACTTCCGCTGTGGTGGTACCATGGGTCTGTGTCACCCTACCAGCAAGGGAGCTATCACATGACTAGTGACACAGTGTGCCCCTGTGGGATGTGCACAGGACCTATGTCCCACAGCCCGGTGTGTGTCCAGTCTGTGGATGTCACACAGACGCCTGGGCTGAGCAATGTGGCATGTGTGCACACATGCAGGACTGCTCCTCCCACCCTGCCCACTGCAAACGCCATGTAGGAGTACTACATGCATCAGTACTGCGGAGAACATGGCCCATGGCAGAGTAGATTACACCCCTGTGTTAGTGGTATGCAGGTGAGTACAGATGTGTTACATGACTGTCATTTGCATATGTAAACTGTCTGAGCCGGGTAGAGATCACAGCATGACTATACTGAGACATGTAACGTTGTATCCATTGTGTAAGGTACACCACACATGTGTTATTGTAACACTGCCCACGTGTACATGTGTGTATGGCACAGGTACAAGGGCACCCAAGGTATCAGCTAGACATACAGTCCAGAAATGCGTGGTCCTGCACATGTGTACCCACGCCATGGTGGAATATGGCAACCACAGCACCATGTGGGGCATGTGTGTGTACATCAACCATGTACAACGTGATATGCATGTATAGGGACAGTATCCATGTGATACACACTGCATGACTGTCACTATGCAAAGGTGATGTGTATGCACTATGTGTGATGTAACTGATGCAATGATATCTACATGATATATCTGCCACACTGACACCTGTATGGTTGATAGCAATATGAGTAGGATGAGCTAGAATGCTGCCAGGTATGTAGATGTGGTATATGTAGGCATGGACAATACTGTGTGACAGCAGGTAGTGTACATATGCAAATACTGAGCATGAGGGGCCACATGTCTGAGGACTGTGCAATGTCACACGTCCCTGACTTGTTGTAGTTAGCATGATATTCCTGCACCACTGTGTGACCTGTACAGGAGGCACATGGCGTAACATCCCGAGACATAGGGTACGATGTGATGCTGGATGTGTACATTGGCAATAGCATAAAGTGGAATGGCGCTGAAGGGCAAAGAGCGGATCATGTCTGATGTGATACCCTCTGTACCACCCCAACCACCCATGCAATAGTATGACAGGTGGCCAGCATGGGATGTGGTGTGCTGTGGCACATAAGCCCAACAAGGGTGCCAGTAAAGGCATGCAGGTAGTCAATGAGTGTGTGAAGCATGTATGTCAAGATGTGGCCCAGTGCCATACTGAATGGCCCAGTCATGGGTGTACAAATGCAGCCCCATACGTGCAATGCAGTACCACCCATGTGTAGTGTGATAGATGTGGTAGTGTGGTGGTCAGGGTACACAACGACATGAATGGGCTAGCAGTCAATGCAGTGTGCTGCTGCAGAGACATGTAACAGCCAGGTTGGCGGGATACAACAACTACGGCGATTGGAGGTGACATTGGGACTGTGTTCCCGGACATAACATGTGCATGGCAGTACTATGTATGTGTCCACAGGGTTAATACAATGTCCAGCCAAGGATTGGAACCCTGTAGTGAGTGAGAGTGTGTATTGTTGGTAGGTACCCCATTGGCAGGCACGATGCCAGCAACATCTGTGTTGGCAATGCCTGCATGACTGTGGTATGCTGCATTGAATGTGGATTTAGTCAAACAGCAGAGACATACCACCACACTGCGTGAGGGCCCACACTGCAATGTCTGGCAGTCATGTGTAGGTAGCTAGCTGTGGAGTATGTGATGCACCATGAGGACACACCATGACTGTCAAGTGACACACCACACACAGGTGAACATAACTACCGTGCAACAGCCTGCACATGTGCCCATACAGCATGTGTGCATGGAACAGGAATACCACTGTGGCGTCTGTGAAAAGGCCAGTACCACCATGTCTCTGTGTGGAATAGCATGGTCCCTACCAGTGTGTAAATGTAGCAGAAGTGCACTGTGATCAGTGTTGGCATAGGCACGTAGACTGTCCATCGACGGGTGCCATGCCATCAACTACCTCTGTCAGTGGATGTCAGTAATACCGGCTGTAGAGTGTATGTACCATGCATGCTGCTATGGTTGTGTGTTTAGGGTGTGGCTAGCAGGGATGAGAAGCATGGATGTTCAGCAAACAGAGGGGGGATGTGTGTAGGCATAGCACACAGACACATGGAGGTTTGGTGCATGCCGAGGGTAGTGTAGGTATGGTATGTGTCGTGTAATGTGTCACCCAGCTATGCGTACTGCATGGCTAAGCATGTGTGGGTACATGGGAGTCCATACTAGGGAAGGACGTGTTGCTGTCAATACATAGCAGTAGCAACTGTCCTAGGTGCAATGTACAGTATGCCAACACGACCAGCATGTAACCTGTGGTGTACAGTGTATTCACTGTCGCGTGTCACAATGTGCGGTCACGAACATGGGTATCTGAACATGGATTACCTATGATGCAATGTGTCTTGGGAATATACAGTATGTGTGTAAATCACTGTGTGGTGTGGGAACCACCCACCCGTGTGTGTTGCAGTCCAGGTATGTGCCTGGGAGGTATGATCTGTGTACAATCTGGACTGGCAGGTGTGTAGGGCATGGAGGCAGGTCCCAGGCACTGCAGATAAATGACATGTGTGCTGTACTGTGTGTGCAGTGCTTGTGTACAGCACAGTGGAGGGTGTAAGCATTATCACACATCACTGCATGCTGTGCCTACCTGTGACAGCCCTGCCGGAGACAGACATGTGACACCGCTGCACAGGCAGCATAGCATGTGAAGATGTACATGTGGGCTGCACACCTTAGGCAGATGTCCACAGGTCATGTGTGCCACGGTAGTGTGGTTGAACACGGCTATCAGACTGGACAAACACTACATGCCTGCATAACTACAGGATGACCATAGTCAACAGTCCCAGTGACAGAGTAGGCCAATGTACACTATCCCTGCGTGCAGACCACTGGCTACTGGACACCTGGCTAGACACACACCTGTTGGGTTAATTCACCATTGAGCCATCACATGTCCCAGTCCATGTGGGCCGTACAATGTCATCACAGGGTGGTCACAATAGCAGGTGGCAAGGCAGACACGGTGTACCAGGTGATGTGTCATGTGTGCATATGTCGACTAGCACAGCCGTTCACATGTCTGCAACATACTGGTGCACGATGTATACTGTTACATGATGTATGGAACTGCACTGTCACCCACTACAGGGCCATCTGACACAGGTGTGTTGTGACAGGTGTAACCCATGTTTGCACAGGATACACACCGCTGTTGTAGGCAGCCATGCTGGTGGCTACCAGTGATATATGCAGTGGTCATACAGACATACCGTACACAGTGTTCATGCAGGAATGTCCATTGTCGTGGACGATGTGCTGCTATGTGAATGTAGGTGTGTGTTGTGAATGTTACACATCCAGAAGACACCATCTGGTGCAGTCATGGTTGTCAACACCAGTACACACATCCACAGCAGTCAGAACCCAGTCCTGACAATGTGTGTCAGTCACCCTCGGACTGTGTGACATATGTGCACATGGCGGAACACCTCCCACTGTCATGTAAGCTGGCTACATGATGGCTGGAATGTGCTGTAGAAATGTACAATGCTGGTAGCCCAATGAAGTACCTGGAATCAGACACAGTACGCTATGTCAGCCATGTAAACCATGCACAACAATGACCGCCCAACAGAGACAAACAATGCATTGACACATGGAACATGTGCACATGACAACCCCAATGAGTTATGTTGCACATATCGATGTACAATTGTCATCTATGTCCATAGCATGGATGCAGACACACATACTCCACAGGTAGTACCATGTGATGTAGGTAGGGGGCATTGCTCGTGTACATGTCACAGTAGCTGTACAGACACATGTCCTGCATAGCCGCCATGTAGGGGTAGCTGTGGTATGTGACTGCTGGACATGCCCGTACAAATGACCATGTCCCACAGGAGATGTGTTATGTGTACCACATGTGACGTGCTGACAACAAGCTGTGATGTGTACGGCTGCCCGTGTACCTGTGTGACATTGTCTGTGATGGGTGCAAAGGCATATAGTATTGTATTGCATGCCCACAAGCCCCACATAGGTGCATAGCCTGAACATACAATACAAGGAGTGTGTGGGATGATAGCAACCCACAGGAGGAGATGGGTATGGACGGCAGCCCACAACCACATGTGTGTGTACGGTGTTCACGGCCACGACACATGAGCATCTGAGAGGCTAGTGTTACAGCTGTACAGGGTTGCATGCATATATGTTCAGCAACATCCCTGTGTGTCCCACCACTGGCCCGTGGACCGATGGACACCAACCAAATGTGCAGATATGAGATGTGCACAGCACATCACAGATGCCTACTGTAGAACAGGCTTACTGTGTAGACATGTGCACAGTAGGTCTGTGCCAGCTGCAGTCAAACATGTAATGTGCTGAACCACACCAATAGTCCAGGCCATGCCACAGATGGACGTACATGCATCTGTGTATGTATGGCTGTGAATGTCTCCGGCATAGCAATATAGCTGTGTCACCGTTGTGAACAACAATATGAATGGGTTATATGTGTGAGGGGTGCGTCATATGCGTATGGTTTGATCGACGATACCATCACTGACCCTGCTATGGGAACATCCCTGTCCCCATACATGGATACCTATGCTGTGCCCAACACCACATTCACAGAGGGAGGGATGGCGGTGTGTAGTGCAGCAGCAGACATGGGGTGGCAGCAGGCACTGGATGTACACATATGTGGTACCCACATCAGTGCAGGCAACCATCCATGTGCACGGGATAGCGGTGTGTGTCCACATACAGCACTGTGTAGATCAATATCCCAGCACATAGCACCTGCCTGGGTTACAGTGTATGCATGGATGTGTGATACCTGCATGCACCAGACACACCCTCAGCAAGCAGCGTGCAGCATACCTTGCTTGAGGCCAGTGTCCACACCATGGCGATAGACATGTTGAATGTCCATATACACATAGCAATGACATATGGAATGGACAGCCACCCTGCCAATATCGTAAACCCCCAGGTGGATCACAACCCAGTGCCATGTATGTGGCATACCCTGCCATACCATGCAGACCTGCCCAGCAAGGCTGCATGAGCTATCACAGTCCTACATGGTGCAATGGACAAAAGGCACTCTCACTATCAACCATACACAGCAGTAATGTGGCGGTGATTCACCCTGTGGTGTCACAGGTGCTGTGTGATGCTCTGGACAATGTTTGTGTGTACATGCTATGCATGGCCTGTCCTGCTAATGTGTCATGGTTACACATTGCCCTATGTCTATCACATGTGCAACACAGGTGAGCTGTGGCAAGTTGTCCAACACCCGTACAGTGCTGTGTGGATGTTCATGGCACAACACATGCATGTGCAGGTGTCCATGTGTATGTGTACAGTGCCACTGCTGATGTTCACAATGGCTACAGACGTGATGTGTACTGACATATACACAGCGTCCAGGTGAACATCAGCACCGACGTCACATGGGGACCTATGCCAGTGATATGGACACAGGTGCAGCCAGGTACACATGTCCACAGCTGGCTAACATCTACATGGTGCGTGTACAGTGTGATGGGGTGGCAAACAGATATGATGTGACAGCCACTGCTCAATGGTGTGAAGCCAACACATCGGCTGTGTCACTGCCACGATGCCTTCCACAGATTACTGTGCACATGTCGTACTTGTCATAGCAATGTATTTCCAACAGTATGCCAGCACAGCAGTGTAAATGTGACCTGCCACCATCATTATGTCTTACAGATAATGCCACGTTCCTGGCTTCCCGCTTTCAGTCGACAGGAGGAGGAGGTGATCATCCCATACCTCCATACTAATCATGACGTCTTATTCAGTCATGTGCCACAGCAGGCACAGGAACGACAGGAGATGTGGGAGGAGATGTGCAGGAGGGTGAACAGCCTGGGCGGATACAACCGCACTTATCAGCAGATCCGCAGGCACTGCACAGACCTGATCCAGCATGCAAGACAGCGTGCCACTGCAATCGCCAGACAACAACGTGGGACAGGTGGTGGGCCACCAACCCAGCCCCCACTCACAGCCACGGAGGAGCTCCTGGCCAGTCTGGGGACACCCACGGAACAACACGCAGAAACCCATGCGTCCATCGTGGAGGTGGGTGTCTCCCGAACTATGAGCTTGGAGCTGCATGGTAAGTCAGGGATGCATGTTTGTATGATAAGTGACGTGGGGTGGGTGTCATAGTACAACACATAATATAGCAATACATGCCAGGTATATGGCCACACAGGACGGATACTACAGTATGCTATGTTGTGTTAGCAGACATGTGCATAGCACATGCTAACTCACAGATGCATGATGTGACATGCACACTGCTGACTGTGGCGATAGTAATGGATAATGTGTATACCTTTGTGTCATCCCTTTACAGGTACGTCTGGCGTGCCGCAAACACAAGGGTCTGTTGCAGGTAAGTCCGTTGCTAGTCAAAGGCATGATATGGTGTATTGATATTCCCCATGTGTCCAGGCATGACATGCACACCTCTGTGTGCCCCAGTCACGGTATACAGGTTGCACCACCCGACACACACCACCCATGTACAGTAGATACGACCGTTAGCGTAGAGTGGCATGACACCACACGACCTATTGGTGTGTTACGTGCATTCAGCTATGCATACAATGGTGTAGGTGTTCCACAATGGCTGCATGTGTAGTATGCATCGGTATGCCTCTGCAGTATACACACAGTACCACATAGTGAGCTGTGATCTTGCCAGAGCACAGGTGTTACCAATGTGACCTATGCCCCTGCATCGGGTGCACACGTTGTGACATGGCACATGCCATGTCCCATGCACGTGGATGTCTGGCTGCAACAGTTTCACACCATGACATGACCTATGCACGACATAGCAGACATCCACACTGTCTGCATATCTGTAGGGAATGTGACACCTTACACTAGTATGGTTGTATGTCACATGGGCCACCACAGGGCCATGTGCACGATGTCCACCACACACAATTGTCAATGACCCAGACAGACAAGGCCATGGTCGATACCTACAGGCATGTTGCCACACAGCACATCCACAGTGGGTAGTCACCGTTGCACCCTGTACACACATAGTGGGCTCATCACTGTAGTGGCCCCCCTGGACATCCGATGTAGTACACCACTGACATGGAATGCCTCTCCACAGCTACTACAGGTGCCTCCAATATCCACCACATATGTGCTGCTGAGCGGATGAACCGACTTACAGACATGGCAATGTAATGCGTCCAGGTCACGCATCACACAGAAACATAACTGTGTCCTGCTACTGTGCAGTGGCACAGTGCCCGCACTCCACACTGTACAGCTATGTACACAGCTCACACCAACCGCACCTGCACAGACATCCCTGTTACCCATACATTGTATCTGTAGACTGTACACATAACACTGCACCATGACAGCCATTGTGATGTGCTGCATGCAGTGGGACACCATCGTCACATGTCCACATGATACCACACATGTATGCGGTGTACATGACATAGTGTCGGCAGACATGTGTACTGTCAACACACCCGTGGCCACACGGTGTATCACGGTGATGCATGCAAACTACCATGAATGTGTGTACTGCATGCCTACTAAAAGACACCTGCCTGTTGTACTGTTCCCACCAGGGCAGTGTGCATACTGCCACTAGGAATGTCTGGTCTACATTCACTGGTCTGTGGTGTGTGAATGCTGCATGCCACCTGCATTATCACATGCATGATGTCTGTGTGTGTGTGTGTGTGTGTGTGTGTGTGTGTGTGTGTGTGTGTGTGTGTGTGTGTGTGTGTGTGTGTGTGTGTGTGTGTGTGTGTGTGTATTGTAACTGACGGTATGCCTTTGTATTGACAGGTGCTGTAGGTGAGTTCCCTCCTGCGGTCCAGCTGATGCTAGTGTCCCCACAGATACTAGTGGTGATGACCATGTGCATGAGGCACAGGCAGGGTCGTCACAGGCACACACTGTGCCATTGGAGAACATCACACTTACGTCCCCTTCATCCCTGAACACGGTTCGGATGCCGACACATACCCCAACACCGTTGCCCATAGATGACGGTCAGTCAGCGTCTGTTGGCACCAAGCAGGAATGTGTGGTGGCTGCAGAAGGTGTGGGTACACACGATGTTGCCAGTGTAATGACTGGTGCAGTGCCATGCAGGCATGTGGCAGGTGCTGCTCGTAGGGGGAGCACCGCTAGACATACACCTGCCGTGCAGGTGCAGCAGCTGGTATAACCAGACGATGTTCCAGACTGTAATGGCGGGCGCAGGCGTGCGGAACGGCAGAACCAGGAAGGGCAGAGGCTGCAGAGGTCTGCAATCCATTCCTTGAATGACAACATCCAGGCATTGGCGAATGCCCAACAGCATCTTGCCGATGTTATGGATAGGAGATTGGGTGAGATGGCTGGTATCCTTGACCGAGGCATGGCCATCCTTGAGCGTGGGCTGTCCGTGCAGGAACACCAGGTAGGGGTGAGGCATAGGGCATGTGGGCGTAGGCCAGCAACACCACTTGGTGCAGGTCAGCGTGTGCGTGCCACCTCCCATGCCCACCCACCCAGTGCTGGTAGCAGCAGCAGTGCAGCTGCTACTACACCAACCACACCAGGACAGAGCAGGCCACGTGGATGTGGCCCTGGACGGCCCCGGCGTGGGCACGTTTCCAGTGGACATGTGACATCGGAGAGTGGACTGTCTGTACCTACACCCGGTCGTGCCCGTGCGACCCCAGGCAGGCACGGGTCACGTTGCGGCAGGCCGACACAGTGAGCCGTAACACCTGCACTGTACAGTCTGGGGCTGCCAAGCATACCCCGTGTAGGCATCACAGATGACTGAACTGTGTACACACAAACCCACACACAGCAAACATGACTGTAGGGCTCCACCACACCCACATGCAATGTACACAGACATGCCCAGGCAATGCACAGGCCCTTACACACACACATGATGTCATCCATTGGTACAGCCTATGCCTGTGGCACACATATCACCCTGTGCATATGATGAAGTCTCTGCTGCATAACTGTGAGCTACACCATCAGTGCATGGTTATGCAAACATATTCTGATGCACAGGGTGGACAAGATAGTGAGAGGTGTATGTGATACCTGTGTCCGCATAGTACGTGATGTGTATGTTGTGGTGTGTGTGTATGGCTGGTGACAGGTGTGTATGTGATGTGGGTTGTGCACTGACATCATGCAGCAGACATACCATGCAGGACAGGTGCAGCATTCATTGATCTGTGTACACAGTATGTGTGGTGGTTACATGTGTAGCACCATGTTGGTTCAGTTAACCCGTATGACAATGATGGTGTACTTGCATGTGCCTACTGGGAGCACTGTAATTAGTTCCCCACGCGTAGTCGTGGGGTACCCGCAGGCATGTCTGGCAACATCAGCATAGCACAGGTACCCGCACTCGGCATGGACCCCTACATAGGAACATAGGCGCACATGTACATAACAGGGTATGGGCCCTACGACATGTGTGGACCTAGCATGACTGTGTGTGGCTGCTAACACCCCTCAGGATGGGGATGCCACATCCATCAGTCCCCAGTCCCTCATCCAGCACTGACACACAGAGGATGCCTGGCGTATAACTATATCCACACATCCACACGTCATTATTACTCCTGGACGAAGGCAGTCAGTGCCTTTCCTTCACATGGGCTGGCACTCCTCTACGTGTTGTAGGGGGTCTCCGGCCGTTGACCCTGTTCCCCCAGCACATCACACTCATCTTTGTGGTGATGTGTGTGACAGTCGCTTCTGTGCCCGTGTTTGCCTGGAGCCTAGGAAGTGGAATATGCCCATGTCACCCAGGTCAGACATGGCCGTGTATGCCAAGCACAGATCACCACAGAGCAGATGTGCTGTGAAGGTTTACAGCCGGAGTCCCCTTGGTCGTACAGCTTGTGACACATGTCCTAGCACCGTCATCCCTGCCTTGTGTAACGTTTGCGGTCCTTCTGAGTGCTGCAGGCGTCAGGTTAGCTACAGGCCAAATGTGCCAATGTACGCAGTCATTGCTCTGGTGTGTGATGTGTACAGGGGTACAATGAACACCCCTGATGTCGATGCGATTCCTTCCAGACCAGGAGGCCACAGTGGAATGTCTTCACACCCACATTGCCATTGTGTGTGTTGACAGATGTTAACGACAGGTGTCGTAGCCATTTCCATGAACATGTCCACCATCTGGAATGGCTTACCACCTACATGTGACATTGGGCCGAACATGTCCTTCACACTGGGTAGGTCTGCACCTTCTCTGGCATGTAGTAGCAGGCCATGGCTCTGGCACCAGTTATCCATGTCTATGACGCCCTAGGTGGATGTCCGTGTCACATGGGGTGTTGGGTATGGTGGCGGTGCGTAGTCATCTGCATACCTTGTCTGCCATAATCCTCCTATGATTGCATGCACATTGGAAGGTCGAATGCCATATGGCAGGGGGCCCAGGACTGAGCCCTGTGGGCCTCCACTGGAGACCAGATATGAGTGTGACAAGGCACCAGGAACACCAACCCTGTGTGGTGTGACCTCCAACCTTTCTGAGAAGCATCGGGTGACATATGTCCCCACATGTATGCTGGCGAGCCTTTCCATGAGTCCCATGTGTAGTGTGCTCTGAACGCTCCCACCAGGTCATGGTACTGTGTGCAAACCCACGTATCCCCATCAATGGCCTTGGTGACCACTCCAGACAGGACGAGCAGGTACGGGAGGCAGGATCCGCCCTTGACTATGTTGTTGTGGGTATGTTCCGGTATTGGCTGTACACCGCTGTCTGTATCCATGGGCACCTGTATGGACCTCCCGACAGCTTTGCAGACAAGGCTTGTCAAGCGGATAGGGTGTGGCTGTCTACAGTCCATAAGAGCACTACCCTGGCATAGTGGGACCACAGATGCCATATGCCATCCATTGGGGACATAGCCCATAGTAAGGCTAACATGACACAGTGGCCGCATGTGTGGGCCGAGGCCCTCAATGAGGATGGGTAGCACACAGCCAGGGACACCATCGGTGCCCATTGGTGCTGTGTCAACCGCCATAGAGATATGGGATCACTCCAGGCCATATGAGATGTTTGGGAGGCTACACTCTGGTGGGATGGATATGTCCCCTCTTGGGGGGGGGGTGGGATGTATGCATGGAACATGTCCGCTGGTTTGCAGACAATGTCTGTGGGTGCAGTGACCGTTGTACCATTCTGGACCATTTCCAGCCAAGTCTGTGTGCCCCAACCATGTCCTTACCACAGTTAAGGAAGGCCCTATGGTTGTCTCATGTGCCCTCTGCAGTACCACTCCCACAAGCGGCCGTGGATGATTGTATGTGTGGCCGTATGGTGACGCCGGTATGAATGGGAGATGGTTTCCCTGGTATTGACATTGCTCTGTCATGTATTAGCTCCAACTGTTGATGTACAGCTAGTCAGTGGCTGGGGTCCACCACACCATGTGCCTACCTGTGGTGGACAAGGTCCTGATGTTATCATGTTTGCCTGTTGCAGACATGCATGTGTGCTCAGAGAATGCATTCGTTAGGCGGTTGCCGGTCTGGCCTGGGTTCAACACTGGCATGGAGGACTTGTAGGGTACCACACCGGTCGTATGATGTGTGTGGTTTGTTGTGGAGAGGTCATCACTTAGGTCCCCCATGCCGGTGTTGGTTACAGGATGTGGATGACCAGTGGATCCACTATACGGTCTGGCATCACCATTGAGGGCTGTACATCCTGTGTGGGGCATATCCTCACCATGTGTGATGGGAAGAACTGTCAGACATCCCCCCCTAGTATGTATGGTGCATGGCTGTTTAACAGTGGCCAGGTGTGAGAACACCTGTGACCGGTGGCGTAGTGTGCTGTGCCATGGCTAATGTTCCCAGTCTATGTATGGGTGGTTCATGTCACCCAATACGGTGCTGTTGTGAGAGCATGCCCACTCACCAGTGTCCTCAGGACATCTGTGCAGGTAGCCTGTGTTTGGGAGGGTTGTCTGTAGCATGCAACAAACTGTAGGCCAGTCCTACACATGGTTAATTGCACCTAGATATTCCCCACTGCAACGGCCATGTCTGTGGCATGGCCGGGTTGCTGTTGTGTGGCTGGACACACACGACGGTCCACATTCCACCACCCATGCCGTCGCACCATGTGTATGCATGTCTGCTCTGTGCCGACTCTAAGTGTCTGAGCATGCCCAGTAGGCAGCTGTGTAGATAGACACACAGCACAGTGCACACCGCGCCGACTGCAGTTATACCCGGTGCATGCCTGTATCCCATAGCGGCCACGTCTGTGGCATGGCCAGGTTTCTGTTGTGTGGCTGGACACACACGACGGTCCACATTCCGCCACCCATGCCGTCGCACCATGTGTATGCATGTCTGCTCTGTGCCGAGTCTAAGTGTCTGAGCATGCCCAGTAGGCAGTGATGTACTGATCAGTAGTTACTTGGTATTCCCGACTGCAGCACTAACGTGTTACTGTACAGCGACCTTGGGATGGTAACAGGCTGCGTGACTGCGCACTCTGACCTAACTCCCGATCGGGCGCATTGCCTCTGCAAATGATACCACCCACGTAGGGGTATGCCTCCTGACAGCGCTCTGCTCAGTAAACTCGGTAGCGCGTTCTGTAAATGCTTCATACTGTAGTGTGTTCATGTAGATAGGCGTAGGTTCGTCTCCCATCCCTTGCGTGTGTGTGTGTGTGTGTGTGTGTGTGTGTCTCTGTGTGTGTGTTTCCAGCTGCCTCTGCGAATTAACATGCTTTTAGGCGCTCCGCAACACAAATCTTGGCTATTGCCAACTATTGTCTTGTGGGTGATGTCACCAGCCTACAAGTATGCCTCTGACAGCGCTCACTTCAGTAAACTCGGTAGCGCGTTCTGTAAATGCTTCATACTGTAGTAAGTTCATGTAGATAGGCGTAGGTTCGTCTCCTGTCCCTTCCGTGTGTGTGTGTGTGTGTTTCCAGCTGCCTCTGTGAATGAACATGCTTTTAGACGCTCCACAACACATACCTTGGCTATTGCCAACTATTGTCTTGCGGGTGATGTCACCAGCCTACAAGTATGCCTCTGACAGCGCTCTGTTCAGTAAACTCGGTAGCGCGTTCTGTAAATGCTTCATACTGTAGTGAGTTCATGTAGATAGGCATAAGTTCGTCTCCCGTCCCTTCCGCGTGTGTGTGTGTGTGTGTGTGTTTCCAGCTGCCTCTGTGAATGAACATGCTTTTAGACGCTCCGCAACACATACCTTGGCTATTGCCAACTATTGTCTTGCGGGTGACGTCACCAGCCTACAAGTATGCCTCTGACATCGCTCTCTTCAGTAAACTCGGTAACGCGTTCTGTAAATGCTTCATACTGTAGTAAGTTCACGTAGATAGGCATAGGTTCGCCTCCCGTCCCTTCCGTGTGTGTGTGTGTGTGTGTGTTTCCAGCTGCCTCTGCGAATGAACATGCTTTTAGATGCTCCGCAACACATACCTTGGCTATTGCCAACTATTGTCTTGCGGGTGATGTCACCAGCCTACAAGTATGCCTCTGACAGTGCTCTGCTCAGTAAACTCGGTAGCGCGTTCTGTAAATGCTTCATACTGTAGTGAGTTCATGTAGATAGGCGTAAGTTCGTCTCCCGTCCCTTCCGTGTGTGTGTGTGTGTTTCCAGCTGCCTCTGCGAATGAACATGCTTTTAGACGCTCCGCAACACATACCTTGGCTATTGCCAACTATTGTCTTGCGGGTGATGTCACCAGCCTACAAGTATGCCTCTGACAGCTCTCTGTTCAGTAAACTCGGTAGCGCGTTCTGTAAATGCTTCATACTGTAGTGAGTTCATGTAGATAGGCGTAGGTTCGTCTTCCGTCCCTTCCGTGTGTGTGTGTTTCCGTTGCTTTCGCAACTTCTTCTGAAAAAGCAAATTCTTAAACTGTTCACAATCAACAATGTGACATTTAAAATCTTGTTAAGACTCACATTGTTGATTGTGAACATTCTTAGACTTTGCTTTTTTCTGCAGACGTTGTGGAAACAACGAAAACGTTGCATGTTTTAATAAACTGTTTAAATGTTACGAAGACTTGTGTTGTGTCGAACTACGGGGACTATTCTTGCCGCAGGTTGCTGGTTTGTTTGTGTTTCATAGTACAATATCATGTAATACGTGTGTTCATAGTATGCTTTCTGTGATGTTGACATGTGTGTGTTTCGTTAGCAGTCGTCTGTGCTTTCTATGCTGTGGCTACATGTTCATTGTTCGCATAGAAAGTGACAAATGGAAGTGTAAGGGTGGACATTTAAAGCTTGGATACTTCCATGTTATGTGTAAGTCTCCACGGGCCTACGGGTGATAGCATACATGTCTATGAAGTACCTTTGGATACCATATGACGTGTCGTGGACGAAATGTTTAAGTTGACTGTTCCATCTACCTATGTGTGACATGGTTTGTGGCCATAGGGTGCCAGCAAGTCTTTCCTGTTCATTGGGTGTTTGCCATGGTCTATTGACATCAATCCTATTAATTCACCGAAGGATGTCTTTCATTGGTGGGAACGCCATAGTTTGACCATCGTATGTCATTCCCAGCAGACGTTGAGATTGTGCCATTGGTATGTTTACACAGGTCACCCATCTGTTCCACTGTATGGAAGCGTGTGATCCCCATTGATGTGCTGGCAGATTGAGTGCTGTGCGCGGTATCTGCCCAGCGGTCTGGCTTTGTATGGGGAGTGTCTACTGTAGTCCCTATCTGTATTTCCTGGGTTATGCCTTGCAACAGCTGTGGGATTCCCCCAGGTTTGCAGCTATGGGTGCCATCTTGGTCGTACGTTTGTCCATCCATGGGAACTGCCTACTGGACACTAGTATAGGGCTGTAAACATTTCACAGCTGCATTCTCCATTTCCGGTGGATGATCGGCATTATTATTGCGTAACGCATATGCCATGGCCACGTCCCGCGCACGGGGCGGGACAACGAATCATCTGCCAATCCACACCGACACCCATTTTTGCATACCCACGATCCCATGTCTGCAACCCTCGACAGTACCCCTTGCACACCCTTCATGTGTGCGGAAATGGGATGTGAATGCACGTGTGTATGGACGCAGCAGCCTTGGGAGTCCTATTCATATGTCCTGCATTTCATGGACGGTTGTCATCACCCTTGAAGACGCTTGTGGTGCATATATCTACCTGTGCCGTAGTCACGGCTGTCACCTCTTCTGGTTCACACTATGCTGCCCACACTTACTTAAGGAGAAATTTTTGGGTCCTGCAATGGACACCGATGTGCATATGTAAAGTGTAGAACATGTTGGACTGTGTCCATTCGGCCAGTGGGTTTGACTGCCGCCGTATGTTCCCCAGTCCCGGATGTCTGTCTGCCTACCCATATTATGTAGTGCTACGGAACCCGTGTCCTTCCACAATTTACCCATATGGTGTTACTGTAGTACTGCAGGTTGGCAACTGCTTTAAGTAATCCTCAGAGGTACCATTGTGAACTATTCGCCACTGTATTGTCATTATAACACAGCCGGTACATGTAGAACCTATTTATTCATGACAGTATGTTATTTATGTGTGGGAATGCCATATTTTAACCATAGTATGACCTTCCTAGTTGACGTTGTTGGTGTGCCATTAATATGTGTTCTACAGGTCGCCCGTATGTTCCGACGAGTGGAAGCGGGTGATCCCCACATACTTGCTAGCACCTTGGCTGCTGTGTACGCCGGG
Organism: Protopterus annectens; assembly: GCF_019279795.1. Lineage (NCBI taxonomy): Eukaryota > Metazoa > Chordata > Ceratodontiformes > Protopteridae > Protopterus > Protopterus annectens. Next base: position 1,415,421,483 of record NC_056737.1, on the reverse strand, counting down.
ATTCGCACGGCAGGATGGATGTCTACGGGGTGTGTCTACTGTTGTTTCCATCTGTATTTCCTGTGTTATGCCTTACTACAGCTGTGTGATTGCACCAGGCTTGCTATTATGGGTGCCATCTTGTCCGTACGTTTGTCCATCCTTGGGAAATGCCTACTGGACACTGGTGTAGGGCTGTACCCATTTCACAGCTGCATGTAGCATTCTCCGGTGGATGATTGTCAGTATTGGTGGGTGGTAAGGCATGTTCTGTACCCACATCCCTCCCACGGGGCGGGACAATGGATCATCTGCCAATCATCTCCAACACCCATTTCTGCATACCCACGATCCCATGGCTGCAACCCTCGACAGTACCCATAGCAAATCCTCCATGTGTGCTGGAATGGGATCATCTGTGGACTCGACAATCTGTGGATTTCTGTGCATATGTCCCGCATTTCATGGACAGTTGTCATCAACCTTGAACACGCTGGCAGTGCATATATGTAGCTGTGCCATAGTCACGGCTGTAGTTCATCTTGGTCTTCCGCTTGCACCCAGTTGGCGTTGCAAAAGGAGAAATTTTTGGGTCCTACAATGGACACAAATGTGCATATGTAAAATGTAGAACATGTTGGGCTGTGTCCATCTGGCCAGTGGTTGTGACCGCTGCTGTATGTTCCCCACTCGCGGATGTCTGTTTGACTACACATATTATGTTGTGCTATGAAACCCATGTTCTACTACGATTAACCCAAATGGTATTGATGTAATGCTGCAGGTTGGCAAGTGCTTTAAGTAATCCTCAGAAGGCCCAGTAGGACATATACGCCACTGTATTGTCAATATAAAACAGACAGAACATGCATACCCTATTTATTCATTGAAGCATGTTCGTTATATGCGGGAACGCTAGTGTTGAAACATCGTATGAACTTCGTAGTTGAGGTTGTTAGTATGCCATTAGTATGTGTTCCACAGGTCGCCCATTTGTTCCGCAGTATGGAAGAGAGTGATCCTCATGTTGTTGCTGGCAGATCGAGTGCTGTATGCGCGGTATTCGCCCGGTCTGACTTTGTATGGGGAGTGTGTACTGTAGTCCCTAATGTATTTCCTGTGTTATGCCTTACCGCAGCTGTGTAATTCCACCAGGTGTCCAGTTATAGGTGCCATCTTGGTCGTACACTTGTCCATCCATGGGAATTGCCTACTGGACACTGATGTAGGGCTGAACACATTTACACCTGCTTTTAGCATTACCCAGTGGATGCTTTGCATCCTTAGTGGGGAGTAAGGCACGTGCTATACCCACAGCCCTCCCACGGGGCGGGACAATGGATTATCTGCCAAACAACACCGAGCCCCATTTTGCATACCCAGGATCCCATGGCTGCAAACCCCCACGGTACGCATTACACATCCTTCATGTGTGCGGGATTGGGATGTGGACGCACTTCTATGGACACGACAATCTGGGGATTTCTGTTCATATGTCCTGCATTTCATGGACAGGTATCATCAACCTTAAACACGCTGGTGGTGCATGTCTAGCTGTGCCGTAGTCACGGCTGACACTCTGTCTGGCCGATCTCAACGAGTCGAAGGTGTAAACGCAACTATTTTTGGAGTCCTACAATGGACACCGATGTGCATATGTAAAGTGTAGAACGTGTTGGACAGTCACCATCTGGCCAGTGGTTTTGACTGCCGCTGTATGTTCCCCAATCGTGGATGTCTGCTTGACTACACATATTATGTATTACTTGGCCTATCTATATCCATGTGCCAGTAAGCGGAAATACAGCAAACCTTGCGTCCTGCCCATCTTCATAAACGACATTATTGAACATATATCGGCCAAAACAGACAATGACAAAAACAATAGACTCCACAGTCAAACGATACTGAGCTCTTTCACCTACTAACATGGGGCATCGTCAGAGCACGAAATGCATTACATAGTTGTCCCTTATACACTTCCTTCAGAGTCAGTTTAAAGTCAAATAATCAATAAACCTGCTCATAGTTAAGTGGACAGTGCTACAAGTCTTGATTATAACGTGACATATACAAATCAGTGTTGCATACATTACTTCATGGAAACAATAATACGACAACAATGTGTTAATATAAATACAATATTGGTCAATACAATCAGTATCTTGAAACATAGTTGATAATTGTTGTGAGTAAACCTTAGAATGTAGTGTGTTGATCAGGATATTTTATATCAATGTGTATAATTGTAGCATTATGATTCCAAAGCATGGAATCAGTAAGTACTATTTAAGCATATATTTTACAATTATGAATGTAAATGAGTGGAGGACACATCCTTAACCTTCCCTGCTTCCAGTGGATCACACACACACACACTCGCATTTCCTAATTGTGGGTTACGCGCAGGCGCACATGCATATCCGTATTCTGTTTATATATGTTTACTGGGTCTGTGTGGTTACGTGTTTTGTGTTAGTTGTGACTATTCCGGTAACATATGTCTGATCCGGTTGACGGACGTGTGCAGAACACACTTACAACTTTATACATGTAACAGTCTTTGCAGCATGGACGCATTACATACACATTCACATCTATATGTTCCATAGTCGTAATTCAAACGTGACTGCATTCACGTTTGCCAGTTACTGTGACCACTACACGTTAGCTGTTCGGTGTCATTAATATGCATACCCATGGTACTTAAGTACATTTACATATCCCCCCCCCCCGCACTCACGCACGTCACAGGCATCCATTCTCCTTCTGGGAAAGGTGCGGTACTGCATGTTAAACATTCCTTATTCCCCCTCGCTCATGGCCCAGGATGCATATGTCGTGACCGCAGGGATGTTCAGATGACAGGTGCTTATATCCCCTACGCATACAGGCCTTCGATTGTCAGGGTGTTGCTGTGGTGCTTTGGGTTTGGTCTTGTCCGCCCAGTGTACGGAACTGCCCTGACCGTGTACGAATGTTAGATGAGTCACATGGGCACGTTTTGTCCGTGTCTATGGTACCATCTCACCCCCAATTATTCATAACCGTGTGTCGATTGGCGGTGTACCCTTTGTAGAACTTGTTATACTGGTTGCACACGGACTGGTCGAGTGGACCTATTTCCATTACTAACCCTCGGTATGTATGACCTGTGTCGCAATATTACATGGGTTTACCATTGCGTGACGGCTTTCACTGAGCCACAGACATGTCCGTTGCTTGGTTTGGGCGGTTCAGCTGTGCTACACACATTTAACATGGCGGAACAGGTTGAACAGCTCAGCCACGGGGACATCGGGTTCTCCGTCGCTGTTTAGTATTGAATCGCTATGTGGAGTTTGTTTCACAAAGCGAGACAATGTCAACATTGGTAACGGACATCTCACGCAGTACGTCCGCACCGCCCAGGTGGCGATGTCTGCGTTTGGGCGGACAGGCATTATGCTGTGCCATTATGTCTGGGAATATATGGTTTCTTGCCATAGATGATATGCCATACTAGCAATGACCCGCGTCTGGGTGTGGGTACTGCTGTATTACCCACGGGAAGAGTGGCCTTAGGTTAAGTGGTGCCCTAGGCAGATGTTGCCACCGCAACATCACCCGCTACCCCCCTCCTGGTCTACCTACACCAAACAAAGTCTGGAAAGGTGCCCCGAGTAGAGCAACGCCCTAGATGGCTGCCTACTTGGCCTATGCCTAAGGCCGGCTATGTGTGTGGTCCCTCGGGCATCGGACTTGGGAACGCACCACGTCTGCTGTGGGTATGTCCAGCATTACCCACATCCAGCCGTGGTGTATTGCCATGATGTTCCATGTGTACAGTGGTGCCGGTTACCATACATATGCCTTTCTCAAAAGCCGATTTCACACTTCTGAACACTACTGTGGTCTCCTTTAAGGCCCCTGAGCCAGTGGTGAACATCACTCAAACCGCTGAATCACGTACATATGCCTTCCACCAGCACCTACAGGACTGCATGGATCAGGCAATCCCATACAAAACTGAGACTCTTTGTACCACAGACAAGCATGCAGTCTGGTGGACCCCAGCCATGAACTAGCTCTACAACGACAGGAGGTAGATACTACAAGTTAAAGCGGAATACTTGTAAGGTAACACACCCTTGCTCATTATATGTGAAGAACTACAAGCTGTCATGAAATCATCCAGCGGAAATTCAACAGAGAAATTAACAAGGACTCAACAGACATTCATAAGTCCTTCTTTAGCTATGTTGGACACCTGGGAGGACACTTCCAGATATGCTCAAACCGGGTTCACAATGATGTGAAGATGACTGAACCTACACACATTGCCAGCATACTGGCTGACATGTTCAGTGCTAACATTTCCCCCCTCCCCCCCACATGGAGAGTTATCTATACCTGAGACTTGTAGATCCTGGAACATCTGTAACGCACAGGTGGGAAATGCTGTCTCCAAGGCAGTCAACACAGCATCCATGGGACCAGATGGTGTCCCAGCTGTGTACTCCATGAACTCTATGGGGAATTAAACCCACACTTAGGACAGCTGTTTAATCTTAGCCTCACCTCAGGATACGTACCCGAGTAATAGCACAAGGCGACTGTAGTCACACTTCACATAGATGGTGCCTCCACTGACCCTGGTTATTACCATCCCATTAGCTTGACAAGCCTTATCTGCAAAGCCATGGAGGGATCATAATGGAACTCATAGATAAAGACATAGGGGACTCGCATACTTTGGATACAACCCAGTTTAGCTTGGTCAAAGTCAGATCATGCCTTTTACACGTGTTTGACTTTGTAGGATCAGTCACCAAGGCCATTGATGAGGGTAAAGCAGTCCATACAGCCTACCTCAACCTGGCAAATGCCTTCGACACAATACCGCCCTCGGGTATCAGTGATAAACCTGTCATCTTGAACGTATATCCATACATCGCCATATGGGTTGCAAACTGGCTAAGTCACAGAACACACATGGTCATAGTTGCTGGCGCCATGTCATACTCACAGCCAGTCACAAGCGGTGTCCCATGGGGCTCAGTCCTGGGTCCACTATTTTTCAGCATCTACGTTTCCAAAGTACAAGCAAACACAGGGGGGTTATGGGTGACAATGTTTGCAGATGACTGCAAACTAGGTGCCATAGTCAGACACACATCTGACACAGATATCCTTCAGGAGTGCCTCACAGATGTGGATAAGTGGTGCCAGAGACATGGCCTACAGCTAAATGCCAGGAAATGCATAGTCATACCCTTCGGGAAGAACAAGGTTACCCCTAGCTACCATATAGGTGGCAATCCTCTGAGCACAGAGGGAGTTACCAGGGATCTGGGGACCCGGGTTGTTGTTAACCGTTCGTTAGATACACACGTTGCTAACGTAGTTAGGTAGACCTTCCACATTGCCCACATCATCATGAAGGGATTCACATCTAGATCAGGGGAGGTCATTGTCCCCTTGTACTCATCACTCATTAGACCTATGATTGGGTACAATGCCCCGTTCAGAATGTATGTGACCCAACACCTGCAGCAGCTGGAAAGGCACCAACAGTTCATCGACAAACAGATGCAGGGTCTCAGGAATATGTGTTATACTGACCAACTGAAAGAATTCCAGATGTATACAGTTGCATACCACTTGCCCAGAGGTGACCTGTGCCTGGCATACAAGGCCATGTCGAACCCAGATCTGATGAGTATGCTTCACCTAAAGAAGTTAGATCCCTCAGAACCACAAGGGCAGGTGACGTACACCTTGACACTGTCATTAATAGAACGTGTTGGTGGGACAGATTCATCACCCAGACACTCACTATGCTGTGGAACAACATCCCAGTACATGTGAGGGCAGGCACCTCGCTGGCCTTCTGTTAGTATTTTGACATAGATGTCTGAATTGATTTATTTAAGTAACCTTCTAAATGAATATTTACATTACCACATTGTGAATCTTTACATTTCGTTGGTCTATTTTACATTAGTCATAATCATACGGTTTATCTGTGTATATTATGGTTCATTTATATTACTAGGTGTCTGCAGTTCTTTTAATATATTGGCACAGTCCGTAGAACATATATATGTAGCTTACACAGTCAGACATTTGGAAAACATTATGTTAGTTCATCTTTCATATATATACATATATTTCTATTTCTCTATGAAGAATGTACCTTTCGAAGCAATGTCTGCTGTCCTCACTGTGTGGAATCTGTAACCCAAGTAAAGTTTGTTTGCTTGTTTGCCTTTAAGGCATGTAATTAATACCTAGCACATCTAATTTACTGACCAATTAAGGGTTTTACATGTAGTAGGTTGGACTGCATTGTATGTATTCTGAATAAGTCTGCTTATGAAGCAGACGAAAAGAGCTTCAATAAACTATGGTGACTGCATTTAATTCCTGGTGTGCTCTGGTGGTCACTGACGGTGTCTACAGTACCTCGTCTTTGCTTTGGACTTCATCGGCTGGTTGTCTGTGTTTGTTGTATGGGGAATGTCAAGTGTAGTCCCTATGTGTATTACTTGTGTAATGCCTTACTACGGCAGTGTAATTCCATCGGGTTTGCAGTTATGGGTGCCATCTTAGTCATACGCTTGTCCATCCATGTGAATTGCCTACTGGACACTGGTATACGGCTGTACACATTTCACACCTGCATTTTGCAGTCTCCGGTAGATGGTTTGCATTATTAGCGGAGAGTAAGGCAGGTGCTACGCACACATCCCTCCCACGGGGCGGGACAAAGGATTGCCTGCGAAACAACACCGAGGCCAGATTCTACATACCCAGACTCCCTTGACTGCAACAGTCGACAGTACCCATTACACATTATTCATGTGTGCGGGACTGTGATGTGGACGCAGTTCTATGGACCCGGCACCCTGGGTATTTCTGTGCATGTGTGCTGCATTTCATGGACAGCTATCATCAACATTGAACACGCTTGCGGTGCATATGTGTACCTGTGACGTGGTGACGACAATGAGATCACGTGAGTAATGCAGGAAGCTAGCAGGCATTCCATGAATGGAATTTTTGGGTCCTACAATGGACACCGATGTGCATATGTCAAGTTAGATGTTGCTGGACTGTGTCCACCTGCCCAGTGCTTTTCACTGCTGGTGTATGTTCCCCAATCGCGGATGTCTGTTTCACTACCCAGTCTACATGGTGCTACATAACCAGGTGATTTAGTACTGTGAACAAATGACATACATCCAAAGATGCTGGTTAGCAACTGCTTCATATAAACCTCAGACATCCCAATGGGACATATCCGTCACCGTATTTCCAATATAACACCACCGGAACATGTTGATTACCTATGTTTTCATTTAACCATGTTGTCTTCATAGGTGGGAATGCCATAGTTTACATATCCTACTTGACGTTGTGTGTGTGCCATTAGTATGTGTTCCACAGGTCGCACATCTGTTCCGCTGTATGGTAGCGGGTGCTCCTCATTCTGTTGCTGGCAGATTGAGTGCTGTGTACGCCGGTGTTGGCACGACGGTCCGGCTTTGTATGTGGAATGTCAACTGTAGTCCCTATGTGTATTTCCTGTGTTATGCCTTACCGCGGCTGTGTAATTTACCCAGGTTTGCAGTTGTGGGTGCCATCTTGGCCATATGGTTGTCCATCCCTGACAATTGCCTACTGGACACTAGTATAGGGCTGTACACATTTCACACCTGCATTTAGCATTCTCCGGTGGATGGTTTGCATTATTAGCGGAGAGTTAGGCAGGTGCTACGCACACATCCCTCCCACGGGGCGGGACAAAGGATTGCCTGCGAAACAACACCGAGCCCAGAGTCTACATACCCAGAATCCCTTGACTGCAACAATCGACAGTACCCATTACACATCCTTCATGTGCGGGACTGTGATGTGGATGCAGTTCTATGGACCCGGTACCCTGGGTATTTCTGTGCATCTGTGCTGCATTACATGGACAGCTATCAGCAACATTAAACACGCTTGCGGTGCATATGTGTACCTGTGATGACAATGAGTTCAGGTACGCATTGAAATAAGACATCATTCTGTTCTTTCCACAATTTTTGGGTCCTACAATGGACACCACTGTGCATATGTAAAGTGTAGAGCTTGTTGGACTGTGTCCTTGTGAGCAGTGGGTTTCACTGATGCTGTGTGTTCAGCAATCGCGGATGTCTGCTTGACTACCCATACTGTGTAGTGCTACAGGAACCATGTCTTCCGACACCAGAACCCAATGGTGTACATCCAATGTTGCAGGTTAGCAACCACTTTCATACTCAGGGGTCACGATTGGGAGGTATTGCCACTTTATTATCGGAACAACACCTCCAGACTGTGTGCATCACAGACACTTTAGTCCAGTCTTTACGGCCATTTGCAATTGTAATTAGCACACACGTGTCAATACATGTATGATAAGACATATTATCATGCAGAAGTTAATCTATGTTATTTGGACATTGGCTTCTGCTATTGGCATCCGTTGCTGTGAGTGTTGCCAGTTACCATACACATTGCTTGCTCAGAGGCAGACTACACAATTCTGCACACTACTGTGGTCTCCTTTAAGGACCCTGAGCCAGTGGTCGACAGTACTGCAGCCACTGCATCAATCACATTTGCCATCTACCAGTACCTACAGGACTGCATGAACCAGGCATTCACTTACCCAACTGTGGTTCATTGTACCAATGCCAAGCATCCAGTGTGGTGTACCCCAGCCATACACAGGATGTACAACATGAGGAGGTGGCTACTACAGGGTGGAGCAAACACCTTGTGAGGTATGACACCCTTGGTCATCATATGTGTAGTGTTACACACTGTCGTGCCATGGTCCAGGGCACATTCCACAGATATACCTACATGGACCTGGCTGACAATCATACCACCTTCAGTTGCTATGCTCAACACCTGGGAGGTCACTCCCACATATGCTCTGACTGGGTTCACAAAGAGGTGGAGTTTACTCAACATACACACATTGCCAACAAACAGGCTGACAAGTCCAGTAAGGACATCTCCACACCCTCCCCCACACATGAGGAGATGTCTGTACCAGCGGTTTGTGGTCACCAAATGTTCTGTGACACACAGGTGGGACATGCCCTCTCCAGGGTAGTGGACATAGCATCCATGAGACCAGCTGGTGACCCCACTGTGTACTCCACTATCTCATTGAAGTATTAGACCCACAGTTAGGACAGCTATTTCTTTGTAGCCTCACCTCAGGTAAGGTACCCAGGTTGTGTCGCATGGCAACTGTAGTCCCACGTCACAGGGCCAATGCCTCCACTGAGCCTGGTTATTACTGTCCCATTACCATGAGGAGACCTATCTGCAAAGACATGGGGAGGGATCATACTGCGGCTCGTATATGACTGCATAGGGGACATACATACTTTGCATCCAACACGGTTTGTCTTGTTCAGGGGCGGTTCATGCCTTTAAAGCATGGGTGACATTTTCGGGACAGTCACCGAGGCCATTGATGGGGGTGTTGCAGTCCATACAGCCTACCTTGACCTGGCAAAGGCCTTCATCACATTACCCCCCTCAAGTATCGTTGATAAACCCATTGGCCCTTCCGTGGGTCCACTCCTGTCATACATCTACATTTCCACGGTACAGGCACACACAGGGGTTTTGTGGGCAACATTGTTTGTAGATGACTGCAAAACAGGTGCCATAGTGGGGCGGACATCTGACACAGATATCCTTCGAAGGGGCCTCCCAGATATGCATATCTGCTGTCAGGGACATGTCCCACAGCTAAATGCTAAGTAATGCAACATCATACCTGTGGAGAACTACTAGGTCACCCTGTCCAGCATATAGGTGGCTGTCCACTCAGCACAGGGGTGATTACCAGGGATCAGGGGACAGAGTTTGCCAGTCACCATTCATTCAACACACACGTTGCTATCGTGGTTGTGTGGGACTTCTACATTGCCCACCTGTTTGTGCAGGGATTCACATCTACATCAGGCTAGGTCATTGTCTCCTTGTACCCATTACGTGTTACACCTATGATTTACTACATTGCCCCATTCAGACTGTATCTGACCATACACCTACAGCAGCTGGGAAGCCCTCATAGGTTAATTGTTGTACAGATGCAGGATGACATCATTTTGTGTAATGCTGCCCCACTTGTAGGACCCCTGCCACATTACGTCACATACCTGCTGTTTAGTGTTGACCTGTGCCTGACATACAAGGCCATGTCAACCCATATGTCATGTGTATGCTTCACCTACTGTATCTGCATCCCTCAGAACCACTAGGGCAGGTGACATTTACCTTGTCACGGTCATTAATGGGATGTGTTGGAGTGACACATATATCACCCAGACACTCATAATGCTGTGGATCTACATCACAGTACATGTGAGACAGAGATCCTTCCTAGCCTTGTTCGGGTGTGTTGTCCATTGGATGGAGAATTGCAGGTATAGGCCAGGGATTACATAATTATCCCTGCTTGACGGAGGTACAGCACTATCATGGGTATTTTATCTGAAGCACAGAAGGTTGGCAAAGTCATCCTAACTATGGTGTAGTGTTATGGCTGAACCTGGGACGATGGCCTACCCTGTACCTATGGACGTATGAACCTATATTCATAGTTTGTCACATTTACAATTGTCTATACTCTTTCTCCAGTGTATATTTCTGTGGCACATGATTGTCCTCTGTATTACATGCAGGTATGCTGTGTACAGTGCACATACGTCACAGTTGATGACAGTGTATCTGTGTCCCTAACACTGTGATAGCAAGGACTACCACACATCCTTCACAACATTACATGCATATGTCCATTCTATTCTTCTTTGGCCTATGGGGGGGTGTTAAGGCAAACATTACACAAGTCCCTGTTTGTGCATGCTTCATGTTGGTGTTTGACCAGGCTCTGTTGCAGTCGTGTGTTGGACAGTAGTGTTTCTGTGTGTTTGCCATGTGTTTTTATTGCCGGTACATCTGTGGGAGGTGTGGTTGGCACATGTTCCTCTTTGCAGGGACACCCATCCTGGGGTTTGTGTCATGCATTACACACACACACACACACACACATATATATATATATATATATATATATATATATATATATATATATATATATATATATATATATATATATATATATATATATATATATATATATATATATATAT